>NC_056726.1:1535942428-1536202428 GCF_019279795.1 Protopterus annectens
CACACTCACTCATTCACTCACACCTATGGCCAATTTAAAGAATCCAGTCCACTTACTACATGTCTTTGGAATGTGGGAGGAAACCAGAGCACTTAGAGGAAACCCACATGAACGCAAGTAATGCAGAGCCTACATAGAAGGCACCTCAGCTGAGAGTCAAACTGGGGAACCTCTTGTTGTGAGGCAACAATGCTATTGGCTCACAACAGTGGTGATTTAGTTTTGAATTGGTAGCAAGTTGTTGTTGCAGGCTGACCAAGTGATGGTCTATGGTGGCCGACCATTCTTGCTAGGCTGTACTAATTTTAATAAGTTTCGGCAGTTGCTAGTTTGTAGCTGCAGTAGTTGCTACATTATTTTCTACCATTGTGCCAGGTATTCATTCATGGATGTGGCAGATCTTGCTGGTTTTTTCATTTTATTGATATACACATTAGCGTTTTTTATGGCTGTGGCAGATCTCTCCTGTATCTGAATTATTTTTTTTCCATTTTATTGCTATACACATTAGCAGTTTTTATGGCTGTGACAGATCTCCCCTGTATCTGAATTATTTTTTCCATTTTATTGCTATACACATTAGCTGTTTCCATGGATGTGGCAGATCTCCCCTGTATCTGAATTATTTTTCCCATTTTATTGCTATACACATTAGCTGTTTTCATGACTGTGGCAGATCTCCCCTGTATCTGAATTATTTTTTTTCCATTTTATTGCTATACACATTAGCTGTTTTCATGAATGTGGCAGATCTCCCCTGTATCTGAATTATTTTTTTTCCATTTTATTGCTATACACATTAGCTGTTTTCATGACTGTGACAGATCTCCCCTGCATCTGAATTATTTTTTCCATTTTATTGCTATACACATTAGCTGTTTTCATGGCTGTGGCAGATCTCCCCTGTATCTTTATTTATTTATTTTATTTATTTTAAAAATAAAAAAAAATAAATAAATAAAAATAAATAAAATAAATATTGCTATACACATTAGCTGTTTTCATGGCTGTGGCAGATCTCCCCTGTATCTGAATTATTTTTTCCATTTTATTGGTATACACATACATTAGCTGTAGTCCATGTTAAATTGGTTGTAATTGTACACACGTTGAGTACATATAAGTCTACTTTCTGACAGCACAGTATTCTCCAACAGAAAGATGTTAGCCCTCTCTTTTTAACTTAGAGGAACACTGGTATAGACAGAGAGGTTTTAATACACAAATGATTTTCAGAATTTCCAACAGTCAACAAACCAGGGATGAAAACACACTCTTATTTTGTACAGTGATTCAACAGCTTCTTCCATAGTAACAGCATTGCATGCCGACTCATAGATTGTGAAAATGTGCTCAGGTAGAGTGCAGGCAGCCAGAAAAGTGTATCAAGTCCACAGGTTATAGAGGGAGACCCATTAAATGGTCATTGAAAATCACCATTTTAGCAGTCCCATGTGGTTTCATAAATAGTTACACAATCCATATTTTCAAGTTTAAGTATGGGTGTAAAAAAAAATTAGACCAAAGTTTCTAGATTTTATTATGTTGGAGTCGGCACAAGTATAAAATATCCCTGCAGGTTTCTACATAACTTTAATAAAAAGAAAAAAATCAGACTTCTGCTGTAGAGTTCCTCCCAAGACCTTTCAGGTTATGAATATATCGGGTCTATATTAGATCGCAGAATGCTTAAAGAAGCAAACAGTGATTAATCGACCCTATGTAAGCGAATGCTTACAATCTCAAACTGTCAGAACAGCGATTTTTTCCTAGGGAATCATAGGATATTCTACTTCAAGAAATCTAGCTAATTCATTAGTAATAATATGACTATCCACCAAATCAACTACCGTTTTAAAGATGGTATGTGTATTCACTAGTTTTTTTAAAGGGATAATTATATTCATTTTCACTATATCTGAACTGATATTTCAACATCACATTTCTTGTAAATATCTTAAGATCAGTTAGGACATCTGTAAATCTGTTACATTTGGTGGGGATAATATTCAAACCCTTGTTTAACACATTTAATTCATCAACATCTATCAGTTCAGACATAGTGAAAATTAATATAATTATCCCTTTAAAAAACCTAGTGAATATACACCGAATAAGCACCCTCTAGTTGAAGCGTTTTATAGTTTAGTAGAGGAAGATGTGCATAAAATGTATAATGATGGTAAAATAAATCATACATGCAAAAGAAATAGCTATAATGTAAATTTTAATGAGAGAAAGGCATTAGAAAGGTTACAATGTATTGATACACTAGTTTTCAGGCCTGCAGATAAAGGTGGACCGCTTGTTATCATGGATAAAATGAGTATCATGAGGCTATGTTGGATATGTTTAAAGATACTACATATTATAACATCATTAATAAAGAAAGAATTGATACCATTAAACATACCCCCCGGGATTCATGAAGCTCGGCGCAAGGCCGGCGTAAGGGCTGCGCCGGCGGTGCAGTGAATAGCCGGCGTAGTATCGCCATATGCATATTAATGAGAGTGCGCCGCAACCACAGACACGTGCGTAGTGTACGTGAGCGAGCCCAAGTAGGATGTGTCCGGAGGCGTGTCTAAGCCGGCATGCGGTGAGCAACCTAATGTGCTGACTGCCACGGTCCGCCCATAATAGTAATGGCAGCAGCCAGGGCCCGTGCAGAATGAAACGCACGTAGAGTATGCAACATAGTACCCGTCCCAACTAAACGGAGAAGCAAATACAACCCACAAAGGCTTAAGTGTACCCGCCCAAGGAGCAAAGGATACGCATAAGACCGCGTTTGTCCCGCAATGCACCGTCAGTGGTTATACTCAGAGAAGGTGTACCGCAGCATGTCAGCGCGCCGCACCGACATAGGAGTAGCGACTAAGGTTACCACCTGTCCCACTTTGCGAGGGGCAGTCCCTCTATGGGCAGTTGTGTCCCGAAAAAAAATATTAAAAATAGCAAATGTGCTAAGATTGTAGGACATAATGATATCCCGTATTTAATGTAATGGTTGCATGAATTGGTTATGTCTGTAACTGAAATGCCTACATGTCACAAGAAACAGAATAAGCAACCAAACTGCCACAACAATAAGCTTTTATTTAGGCAAACAAGTGAAGTTCTATGCTATATAGTGACCGTGTGTATGTGTCGGGCCGTAAAATCAGATGTGAGTCCCGGAAATATCCCACCTTGGCAACTGGAAAAGGTGGCAACCCCAGTAGCGACATGGGCATGGTCACCAGGGTTACCAGCTGTCCCAATGTGCCATGGACAGTCCCTCATTGGACAGTTGTGTCCCTGCAAAAATCGAAAAAATGGAAAATGACCTGAGATTCCCTGCCAAAAATATTCCCGCAATATACATGTAATAGTAGCATAAAACATATAATTTGTATATGAAACACATACATGGCATAAGAAACTGAATAAGGAACCCAAATGCTAACAGAATAAACGTATAGTATGGCAAACAAGTGAAGTTCTGTCAACTCCACTTGCCGTGGGTATGTGTTGTCCTGCAAAATCCGAAGTTTCCACAAAACATGTCCCACTATGGGCATTGGAAAAGGTGCCAACCATAATGGTCACAAGCAGTAGTGAGAGTACATAGCCGGGTAGCTGTGTTGACATAACAACAGGAAGGAACCAAGATACCTTAAACACAGGCAAACATGTGCATAGCAGCATATCCCACACCCAGCAACGTCTCTGTCGCATACACTGGATGGCGTATGTTGAAGTGTAATATCCAGAAGTAGAACCCATGCATTCAGATGTAATACACAATAGCCTCATTGTAGCATGTAAGTCCCACCCATGTACACCTGTGCACCCAAACCTGCTAGCATCCGTGTGCAGCTATACACCTACACACAATGTGCATACCTGAAATGTGGTAAGATGTTTGTGTTAGGCAGTGCCACGTGGGCAAATACGTACCCCACATGTCACCAACCCACCTCAGGTACAGATATGGAAATGGCTGCATGTGAATGTGTCTGCAGAATGTGTACATCCTGCATGTGGTATGTACCCGTCCAAACCATATAGGTTTGCAAACGACACGGTGCACATAACTGTACACATGTGGACAAGTCGGGTTGTTGAACCACCGCATCGATGAATAGCTATGCAGAGAAGTCGAACACATATAGCGGAACACGTGCCTACCAAACAGGACGTCCTAACAGGGTGCTACAGGCAAAGAAGGGGAAGGTGGGACATCACATGTGGAGAGTAGCGTTGCCGGACGGCCAAATACACACAGTCAAGGTAAAGGACGGAACAACATGCATATGGCCGGATGGATGTTGTTCGAAAAATATATATAGAAACACATATGAAGTGCCAGTGTAGACTCGAAATACTATATAATGCATTGAATTGTACCGTACAATATGGCAGTAGAACTGATCATGCATGTAATCGGTGAAGCTAAGCTGTAGTGTGATGGAATTCTGACCCTGGCAGTAACCAGTACAGCAGGCTTATGTCTCTCAGCATTAATTATCTGCTGGGTTACAGAAAAATAAATGTATGTACATGCATAACATCACCCCTTCCCCTGAGGAGGATGGCCTTGTGAGCTCTATCGAAGATAAGAGTACAACTCCTTACCAGAGAGACAAAGCAACGTATTAAGAAATGAACTGACTACTGTATCGGAACAGTCCGGGGTCCTTGAAACAGCTACAATCACAGAAGGACACTGTAATTGACCAGGTGCCTTGCAAGGCTGTGTTATTCTCATGGGAAAACATTTTAAAAGCACGACCTCAGCACCCACGTATGTATAGACTATTGCGGACCATAGTGATGGAAATGCCCTGTGACCGACCACGTCAGTAAGGTGGGCAAAAGCTGATTGTAAACACTATATAAAGAAATTGCTTACTGTATAGAGTCAGACAAAACTCTCATACTTGGACTGTATATTATTTTGCCTGCCTGTGTACACTACTAAAACGTTGTGAACCCGAGCCTCCTGTGTTATTGACTGTCACTTAGAAAAGCCTACTGATAACTACAGTCTGGTTTTAACAACTTATTTGACATTGTGATCCTTCTTAGCCGGAATTCCCTTGGTAAGCTACAGGTCAGAGTGCATGGGTGGTTAGACATCTGCGCAGGAGAATTTGCCTAAATGGTTCTTCTTGAATGAAAAGACCTCCGACTGAATTGTTGTGTGTAAAGAGGCTGTCTACTGTCTGATCTGTGGCTGAAAAGTGGAAAACTGGATCCCAAGAAGAAAACGTGCACTCATAAACAGGAGGCTCAGGTAAGGAGGGTTTGCCTCTTTGTGTCTATTGTAGATCAGGGACCAGACTACATTGTATTTCTGTTAACAGTTGTGATAGCAGGTCAAGACCAATCCAAATAGTGTTAAATCTGGACATAGGTCAGGGGAACACAGAGTAGAGTAAATAGTCATTGTAGACACTACAGTGGATACAGGGAAGGAGATACCACGTGGTACGAGAGAAGGGTACGTAACAGTCGTGTAGAGAATATGGGAGATTAGTGAACAAACACATCATGTGATCCGCGTTTGACGGGTGACGTGAAGTATATGCAATCGCAGAGAGCACATAATGTGAGATATTCTGCAAAATGGGGTAATAAATATGACATTGATGGTATATTAGACAAAATATAGTTACTGAAACATTGTAATCTCTGAAAATGTGATGCACATGTTCTAGGGTAACCACCTGTCCCACCCTGTGAGGGACAGTCCCTCTTTGGCCAGTTGTGTCCTGCAAACAAACCAAACAAATGGCAAATGTCCTGATATCTCAGGACAAAGATTTCCCAGATATCTTTTCAAATGGTAGCATAAAACAGTAATTTTGTATCTGGAACAACAAAATATCATAATAAACAGAATAAGCAACTGAAATGCTACAAGAATTGGTAGCTCTCCTGGCAAAAAGTGAAATCCTGTCCTATGTACTGGCCGTGGGTATGTTTTTTCCTGGCAAATTACACGTTCCGAACACTAATGTCCCACATTGTGCATTTGAAAAGGTGGCAGCCCTAAGATGTGCAGGTGACAAAACAGCGACAATTGGGTATCCGTCAAGCACATAGGTGGATTGAGGTAGTGAACCGAAGGGAACAGAACACTACAAATGCGAAAGCATCATCATTACACAGAGAAGATCATAATACAGTAGTAGCGACAGCCCCCACCCCTACCACCTCCGATACCACATCCAGGATATGAAGCGGGAGGGCAGGCTAGTCCCCACACGTTATCCTGTGGCAACAGAGGTATCACAACGACCAAATGTAACAGAAGCTATTGAAACCACATCCCAAACTCGTAACATACCTAGGGACACTCGAGTAAGAAGACAGTCACTAGAACAGAGTGAGGATATCTGTCAATTAATTGAAGTACCGAACCGTCATGCAGGACCGGAAGGCCAGGACCCAACCCCCGTAGTGTATAGACCGTGGACACCAGAAGATATCTGTAAAGTCACAGAGGGAATTCCCCATCTACAAAGTAATCGCTATTCACCATGCAATACCCCTGTATCTCCTGATCGGAAAACAAAGGGGGAATGGCGGATGGTACAGGATTTACAAGCTGTAAATCATGTAATAATACCTAGGGTACCGATGGTGCCAGACCCACACACAATATTGAATGCTATGAACACGCCACAGAAGTATCTTACCGTGGTACATATAAGCTATGCTTCCTTTGCAATTCCTATACATCCAGATAGTCCGTATTGCTTTGCATTTACATTCAGGGTAACAGATACAGCCATACCCGGCTATCGCAGGGATACTGTGAAAGTACAACGATATTCCCACAGGAGATGTCTAGCTACATTCCGGTGTTTACTCCACCCGGGGCCAGTCAAGTTCTACTTTATGTGGATGATATTCTGCTTGCGGCCCCTACCCAGCAGCAATGTATGGAAGATACAATAGCATTATTGAGATATTCAGCAGAACAGGGACATAAAGTAAGCAAGCATAAATTGCAACTACAGAGAATACAGGTCAAGTACCTGGGATATGTGGTATCCAAGTAGGGTAGAACATTACATGACGATAGGAAGGTAGCAATTTCACAAGCACCCAAGCCAACTACCAAGAAGGGAATGAAGTCCTTTCTGGGCCGACTAACATTTGCCAAAGCTGGTTACCAAACAATGCTTTGGAATCCGCTGTATTGTCTGCCTTAATCTTTAATACACCTATGGCAGCACAACACATACTACACTGGATTACAGTAGCAGAAACAACTTTCTGCAGACTAAAACGATTGATAGCTTCAACATCTGTATTAGGTCTCCCGAATAATCATACCACATGTTGTCAGACTGTAGATTGTAAGCGGAGATATATGACGTCAGTCTTGATGCAACAGCATGGAAGTAAGCAACGCTCCATAGCTTACTACTCATTGCAGTTGGACACTGTGGCATGGTCAGTGCCACATTGTGTACAGGCAGTTGTTGTAGCACCCATGGCAGTACAGGCCCCGGCCTTAATGTTATTATACCACCCTCTCACTGTGAGAATGTCTCATGCAGTTGCAATCATTCTGCTGCAAGAGAAGATAGCATTCCTGACCCGTGCTAGACATTTGTCTTGTTTGACCATACCACTGAGTCAACCTCATATGGTGATTGAACGTTGTACAACATTAAACCTATCAACGTCACGTCCGACACCTGTGTATGGCACACCACACAGTTGCCTATACGAAATGGATGAAATAACTACACACAGACATGATATCACTGATATACCCTTAGATGATGCAGAGGTGACAGTTAATGTGTACGGATCATGTAGACAGAGTCCTACAGGAACGAATCAAGTAGGTTATGCAGTAGTTATTGATAATGAGATTGTAGACGCCCAACCCCTGCAGCATAACGTGTCTGCTCAAGCAGCAGAATAGATAGCCTTAACACGTGCTTGTACTGTAGCGAAAAACTGATGTGTGGACATTTATCCCAATAGTCAGTATGTTGTCTGTACAGTGCATGTTTATGAGCAGCAGTGGAAGAATAGGGGAATGATAACATCCAGCGGTAAACCGATTAATCATGCGCAATTGATCTTGAATGCATTAGATTCCATTCAGTTACCCACTAAAGTAGCTAATTGTAAATGTGCAGGTCATAGAAAGCAACAGGATAACAGTAGGAAAGGTAAGGCATGAGCTCATGCAGCTGCAAAACAAGCAGCCTCACAGTTGGAAAGTGTTTGTTTGAATAAGGAATGACAATCCTCAGACATTCTAGATGTAGAAATGTTACAAACAATGCAAACATCAACTACGAAAGCAGAAAAGCCGACGTGGGTATGACGAGGAGCAATCCTTGAAGACGGACTGCACATATCCACAGTGAGAAAGCCAATATTAACGTCTAATGTAGTCAGATATGCGGCTTTGTGGAGCCATGGGTAGAGCCATGTCTCAACAGGGGGGATGGTACATTTGGTTAACAGAATACCCCTAACATACGGAATTAGGAACCACATACAAACATCATGAGCAGCGTGTCACATTTGCAGTAGATATCATGCACAGGGAGCATTTAAACCGAAGGGAGTGAGTTTACCTACACCACCATAACCGTTCCGTACTATTTGTATGGAGTTCATACATCTGAATAAATGTGAAGGGAAGAAATACTGTTTAGTGATTACACATATATATAATCAAAATGGGTAGAAGCATTCCCAACCATGAATCCGGATGCAGCAGCAGTGGCAAAGGTGCCAGTAAAATAAAGTATCCCTAGATCTGGCATACTGTAAAGAAGCTACAGTGACAATAGAACACATTTAGTGAACCAGACAATCGTGCAACCTGGGGGATTATTTTGTATTTCCATGAATGTAAATTGCATGTACAACCCACAGTCAGCATGACTGCTGGCGCGGTACAATGGGATCCCGAGAAATAAGTAGAGGAGGTTGGTGGGTGACACCCAGATGAGTTACATTTGCTGTCTACCTCTAGCATTGCTGAGCATGACAACAGTTCCAAATGTAAAGTGTTGCACCCACTTCGAAGTAATATGTGGAATGGCATATCATGTGCCAGAGTGGAAAGCTGTCATGCCTGCAGAGCCGGAGGTCGATGGCTCATTAGCAGGTGACATGAGAGGATTGTTAACCAATAACACTATATTGCAGTTAAAGTCTTTTACAGATAAAGAGCAAGTGAAGCTGGACGCATAGCTGACACCAGTATCCTGTGTGTATGTCACTGTTATCCAAAGAAGATAATTGGCAAGTGGAAAGTGTGAAGGTCTGTACCAGGTACTGTTGGCAACGCCTACTGCAGTAAAGTATGCAGAGAGGTCGTCCTGGGTTCACCTCACAGTTTTCAAACCGGTAAAGGATATCAAGTCTGATTTACATCTTGTAGCTGATATACCATAGAGCCTGAATCACCCGGGCCAGACTGTATAACAATACAAAGCAACCCCAAAGACATTTGGTTTACTGTCATAATGATTATACACCTATTAACCATGTTTGTGTTTACTTTACATTTGCTGGGACCTTACCTGCATATAACTACACGGATACAAATAGTGATACGTGATGAACTGGCCACAGAGTGTCTTCCACACTTCAACAAATACCTAGGCATGACGCGTGTGCATGTACAGACTATGAACATTTTAAATTGCTGTGTTTGTACTGCCATACCTACATCATATGGAGGACTTCCGATGTATGGTGTCCCCTTGGGGATAGATTGAGACTTGTGAATATTTACACTTTGATACAGGTTCTGTGAGATCACAGGACAAAGTGGCACTGTACTTACCTGTTACACAAAAAGTAATTGTATGTTGTCATAAACATGATACAGTTCAAGTTGGTGGGAGTATTTGTAACATAACTGTGTCTTACAAATGTCATATAATAGCCAAAGATCACAGTACTACTTGTAGCACCATTCATTATCTGTATTGAAGCTTCATGAGAACAACGTGGAAGGATGTGCAGAAACATCCTGAATTGTATAAACAGTCCTCTGTTATAGACAGGAAGATGTTACATGCAGAGGTAACCCGCATCAGTAGTAAAGTAGAATATTGTTATGTTGTTTGTGGGAAAAAGCATATCAATGGTTACCTGAGAATTGGTCCGGCAGTTGTTATTTGGGTTATCTGGCTCCAGTCACATGACATACTGCACAATTGCCTCTGGTGCAAGCGAACTATAACACATATAGCTCGAAGAACTGGGAACACAGTCGAGAAACCTACTAATCCAGTGGGTGAAATGGAAGCTGTTCTGACATTCCAGTCTTCTGCAAGAGATAAAGGAATATCGATTCATATGGACTTGAGTGACAGCGTCATAACCTGGGCTGGAACACTCCCAGCTTGTGGAGTAGTGAAATCAATCAGGAACAGAGGAAGTTGTCAAAACCTGTCGGAGGAATGATGAATGTGACTTTCCGCTCTTGAACTTGTGACTGATGAACTGGATGCAATGAGAACTGTTGTGTCACAAAATGTAATAGCGCACGACTGCACCCTGCGGCGAGAATTGGTACGTCTTGGCGCTTATTAAAGAAGATCGCTGTGTCCAAGTACCACATAAAAGACCAAAATCAACGCCCACCTAGAGGTAATACAGCAGGTGTCATCCATGGCGGAACCAGGCCCAAACCCACTGACGAACCATTTCCACAAACCATTTGGTGGATGGGGTTCAGTCATACTGAATATCATGATTGCCATTTGTGTTGTTCTGCTCATATTGGGAGCATGTGTCTATGCGGGATACTTTGCATGTAAGTATTAGTCAGGGACTCTGTCGGCGTATCTGTACCCGAGACTATGTATCAAGACCTGTAGTGGTATTTGTCAATACAAAATGCAATCCTTCTTGAAATGTACAACAAATTACTTGCCGAGTTAAACGTTCCAGAGAGGAAGAGGCTAGGGAATGAAATAATGTTGTATATGTTTCTGGATAGAATAGAAGCAATCAAAGGAGGGAGAATGTTAGCAAAATACATATTTAAACATATATATGACGTGCTACTTTAGAAGCAAATAGTGTATAATGCATATTATTCTATCTTACAATATGGCAGTAGAGCTTATCATGCATGTAATTGCCTGTAGTGTAGCTGCAGTGTGATTGAACCCTGACCCTGGCAGTAACCAGTGCAGCAGGTGTATGTCATTCAGCATTAGTCATCTGCTCGGTTAGAGAATAATAAATGTATGTACAGGTATATCTGTCATCCTTCCACTGAGGAGGATGGGCTTGTGAGCTCTATCTAACACAGAGTACAGCTGCTCACCATAGAGACAAAGGAACCTAGTAGGAAATGGAGTGACGACCGGATCTGAACAGTGTTGGAACCGTGACAGAGCAGAATTTACCGAAGTACATTCTAATTGACTATGTGGCTGCAAGGCTGTGCTATCCTCATGGGAAAACATTTAATAAGCATTACCTTAGCACTGTTGTAGGAATACAATATTGTGGACTATAGTGATGTAAATGCCCTGTGACTGACCACATCATTAATGTGTGCAAAAGATGATAGTATACACAATGCTCATACAGCTGTAACATGTATAGAGTAAAACAAAAGTCTAAACTTGTACTGCATAGTTCTTTGCCTCCTGCTGCACAGTAGTAAAACGTTATTAATCTCAGCTTCCTGTGTTATTGACTGTCAGTTTGAAAAGACGAATGAGTGTTACAGTTTGATTTAAACAACGTAATTGACAGATGTGTATGTTCTAGCATGGGAATAGGTCAAGCCAACCATCACAATGTCCATGTGTACCACATACAAACAGCCAGTAACACGCAGTAGTAGTGCATGAAGGCATACACAACTGTGGGAATAGTACAGGACATATGGCACATGCCAAGTGCAGATGCATGACACAAACCCCAGGATGGGTGTCCCTGCAAAGAGGAACATGTGCCAACCACACCTCCCACAGATGTACCGGCAATAAAAACACATGGCAAACACACAGAAACACTACCGTCCAACACACGACTGCAACGGAGCCTGGTCAGACACCAACATGAAGCATGCACAAACAGGGACTTGTGTAATGTTTGCCTTAACACGCGCCCATAGGCCAAAGAAGAATAGAATGGACATATGCATGTAATGTTGTGAAGGATGTGTGGTAGTCCTCAGTATCACAGTGTTAGGGACACAGATACACTGTCATCAACTGTGACGTATGTGCACTGTACACAGCATACCTGCATGTAATACAGAGGACAATCATGTGCCACAGAAATATACACTGGAGAAAGAGGATAGGGGATAGACAAGTGTAAATGTGACAAACTATGAATATAGGTTCATACGTCCATAGGTACAGGGTAGGCCATCGTCCCAGGTTCAGCCATAACACTACACCATAGTTAGGATGACTTTGCCCACCTTCTGTGCTTCAGATAAAATACTCATGATATTGCTGTACCTCCATCAAGCAGTGATAATGATGTAATCCCTGGCCTATACCTGCAATTCTCCATCCAATGGACAACATACCCGCGAACAACGCTAGGAAGGATCTCTGTCTCACATGTACTGTGATGTAGATCCACAGCATTGTGAGTGTCTGGGTGATATATGTGTCACTCAAACACATCCCATTAATGACCGTGACAAGGTTCATGTCACCTGCCCTAGTGGTTCTGAGGGATGCAGATACAGTAGGTGAAGCATACACATGACATATGGGTTGACATGGCCTCGTATGTCAGGCACAGGTCAACACTAAACAGCAGGTATGTGACTTAATGGGGCAGGGGTCCTACAAGTGGGGCATCATTACACAAAATGATGTCATCCTGCATCTGTACGACAATTAACCTATGAGGGCTTCCCAGCTGCTGTAGGTGTATGGTTAGATACAGTCTGAATGGGGCAATGTAGTAAATCATAGGTGTAACACGTAATGGGTACAAGGAGACAATGACCTAGCCTGATGTAGATGTGAATCCCTGCACAAACAGGTGGGCAATGTAGAAGTCCCACAGAACCACGATAGCAACGTGTGTGTTGAACGAATGGTGACCGACAAACTCTGTCCCCTGATCCCTGGTAATCACCCCTGTGCTCAGTGGACAGCCACCTATATGCTGGACAGGGGTGACCTAGTACTTCTCGACAGGTATGATGTTGCATTACTTAGCATTTAGCTGTGGGACATGTCCCTGACAGCAGATATGCATATCTGGGAGGCCCCTTCGAAGGATATCTGTGTCAGATGTCCGTCCCACTATGGCACCTGTTTTGCAGTCATCTACAAACAATGTTGCCCATAACACCCCTGTGTGTGCCTGTACCGTGGAAATGTAGATGTATGACAGGAGTGGACCCACGGAAGGGCCCCATGGGACACCACTTGTGACAGGCAGTAGGTCTGACATGCTGCCAGCAACTATGACCGTGTGGGTTGTGTCACATAGACAGTTTACAACACATTCTGTGATGTACGTGTTCACATCCTAGCCAATGGGTTTATCAACGATACCTGAGGGGGGTAATGTGATGAAGGCCTTTGCCAGGTCGAGGTAGGCTGTATGGACTGCAAGACCCCCATCAATGGCCTCAGTGACTGTCCCGAAAATGTCAACCATGCTTTAAAGGCATGAACGGCCCCTGAACAAGACAAACCGTGTTGGATGCAAAGTATGTATGTCCCCTAAGCGTTCATGTACGAGCCGCAGTATGATCCCTCCCCATGTCTTTGCAGATAGGTCTCCTCATGGTAATGGGACAGTAATAACCAGGCTCAGTGGAGGCATTGGCCCTGTGACGTAGGACTACAGTTGCCATGCGACACAACCTGGAATGCGTTAGCTGAGGTGAGGCTACAAAGAAATAGCTGTCCTAACTGTGGGTCTAATTCCTCAATGAGATAGTGGAGTACACAGTTGGGTCACCAGCTGGTCTCATGGATGCTATGTCCACTACCCTGGAGAGAGCATGTCCCACCCATGTGTCACAGAACATTTGGTGACCACAAACCGCTGGTACAGACATCTCCTCATGTGTGTGGGAGGGTGTGGAGATGTCCTCACTGGACTTGTCAGCCCGTATGTTGGCAATGTGTGTATGTTGAGTAAACTCCACCTCTTTGTGAACCCAGTCAGAGCATATGTGGGAGTGACCTCCCAGGTGTTGAGCATAGCAACTGAAGGTGGTATGATTGTCAGCCAGGTCCATGTAGGTGTATCTGTGGAATGTGCCCTTGACCATGGCATGACAGTGTGTAACTCTACACATATGATGACCAAGGGTGTCATACCTCACAAGGTGTCTGCTCCACCTTGTAGTAGCCACCTCCTCGTGTTGTACAGCCTGTGTATGGCTGGGGTACACCACACTGGATGCTTGGCATTGGTACAATGAACCACAGTTGGGTAAGTGAATGCCTGGTTCATGCAGTCCTGTAGGTACTGGTAGATGGCAAATGTGATTGATGCAGTGGCTGCAGTACTGTCGACCACTGGCTCAGGGTCCTTAAAGGAGACCACAGTAGTGTGCAGAATTGTGAAGTCTGCCTCTGAGCAAGCAATGTGTATGGTAACTGGCAACACTCACAGCAACGGATGCCAATAGCAGAAGCCAATGTCCAAATAACATAGATTAACTTCTGCATGACAATATGTCTTATCATACATGTATTGACACGTGTCTGCTAATTACAATTGCAAATGGCCGGTAAGACTGGCCTAAAGTTCCCGTGATTTACACAGTCTGGAGGTGTTGTTCCTATAATAAAGTGGCAATACCTCCCAATCATGACCTCTGGGTATTAAAGTGGTTGTTAACCTGCAATATTGGATGTACACCATTGGGTTCTGGTGTCGGAAAACATGGTTCCTGTAGCACTACACAGTATGGGTAGTCAAGCAGACATCCGCGATTGTTGAACACACAGCATCAGTGAAACCCACTGCTCACAAGGACACAGTCCGACAAGCTCTACACTTTACATATGCACAGTGGTGTCCATTGTAGGAACCAAAAATTGTCTAAAGGACAGCGTGCCGCCTTATTTCATCACCTACGTGAACTAATTGTCGTCACCACGTCACAGGTACACATATGCACCGCAAGCGTGTTTAATGTTGATGATAGCTGTCCATGAAAAGCAGCACATATGCACAGAAATACCCAGGGTACCGGGTCCATAGAACTGCGTCCACATCACAGTCCCGCACACATGAAGGATGTGTAATGGGTACTGTCGATTGTTGCAGTCAAGGGATTCTGGGTATGTAGACTCTGGGCTCGGTGTTGTTTCGCAGGCAATCCTTTGTCCCGCCCCGTGGGAGGGATGTGTGCGTAGCACCTGCCTTACTCTCCGCTAATAATGCAAACCATCCACCGGAGAATGCTAAATGCAGGTGTGAAATGTGTACAGCCCTATACTAGTGTCCAGTAGGCAATTCTCATGGATGGACAACCGTACGGCCAAGATGGCACCCACAACTGCAAACCCGGGGAAATTACACAGCCGCGGTAAGGCATAACACAGGAAATACACATAGGGACTACAGTTGACATTCCACATACAAAGTTTGACCGCCGTGCCAACACTGGCGTACACAGCACTCAATCTGCCAGCAACAGAATGAGGAGCACCCGCTACCATACAGCGGAACAGATGTGCGACCTGTGGAACACATACCAATGGCACACCCACTACGTCAGGTAGGATATGTAAACTATGGCGTTCCCACCTATGAAGACAACATGGTTAAATGAATACATAGGTGATCAACATGTTTCGGTGGTGTTATGTTGAAAATACAGTGACGGATATGTCCTATTGGGATGTCTGAGGTTTATATGAAGCAGTTGCTAACCAGCATCTTTGGATGTATGACATTTGTTCACAGTACTAAATCACCTGGTTACGTAGCACCATGTAGAATGGGTAGTCAAACAGACATCCGCGATTGGGGAACATACAGCAGCAGTGAAAAGCACTGGCCAGTTGGACACAGTCCAACATCTAACTTTACATATGCACATTGGCGTCCATTGAAGGACCCAAAAATACATTGTCACAGAACCCACTCCTGCCGTGTCCGAACAACACACGATGATATAGCCGTGACTACGGCACAGTTAGACATATGCACCACCAGCATGTTAAGGTTGCTGACAAGAGTCCATGAAATGCAGGACATCTGAACATAAATACCCAGATCGACGTGTCCATACATGTGAGTCCACATCCCAATCCCTTGCGCATGAAGGATGTGTAATGGGTACTGTCGAGGGTTGCAGCCATGGGATTTTGGGTATGCATACATGGGGCTCTGTGTTGTGTGGCAGATAATCCGTTGTCCCGCCCCGTGGGAGGGATGTGTGCGTAGTACCTGCCTTACTCCATACGAATAATGCAAAGCATCCACCGGAGAATGCTAAATGCAGGCGTGAAAAGTGTACAGCCCTATACCACTGTCCAGTAGGCAATTCACATGGATGGACAAGCGTATGAACAAGAATGCGCCCGTAACTGCAAACCCGGTGAAATTACACAGCCGCAGTAAGGCATTACACAGGTAATACACATAGGGACTACACTTGGAATTCCCCATACAAATAACATAGAGACCCAGATGAGAAGGTCCAAAGCAAAACTGAGGTACTGTGAAAACGGCCGGTGACCACTCAGAGCCCACCAGGAATTAAATGCAGTCACCATAGTTTATTGCAGTGCTTTTCGTCTGCTTCATAAGCAGACTTCTTCAGAATACATACAATGCAGTTAAATGTACTACATTTAAAACCCGTAATTGGCCAGTAAATAAGATGTGCTACGTATTCATTAAATGCCTTAAAGGCGAACAAGCTAAAAAGTCTACTCGGGTCACAGATTGCACACAGTGAGTAAATCAGACATTGCTTCAACATGTACAGTCTTCCGCGAAAATAATACTATATGTATTAATATGACAGAAGACCCAACATAATGTTTACCAAGTGTCTGAGTGTATACGTTACATATATATGTTCTAGGGATTGTGCCAATACATTAATAGAAGTAGAGACACCTAGTAATCTAAATGAACCCTAATATATAGAGATAAACACTATGAGTATGACTAATGTAAACTATATCAATGGAATGTAAATATTACAAACGTGGTAATGTAAATATTCATTCACAAGTTTAGTTGAATAAAGCAATTCAGACATCCTTGTCAAAATACTACAACAAGGCCAGCCAGGTGCTCTGTGTCACATGTACTGGGATGTTGTTCCACAGCATAGTGAGTGTCTGGGTGATGAATGTGTCCCACCAGCACATTCTATTAATGACAGTGCCAAGGTGTACGTCACCTGCCCTTGTGATTCTGAGGGATCTAGATTCTTTAGGTGAAGCATAGTCATCAAATCCAGGTTCGAACTGGCCTTGGATGCCAGGCACAGGTCACCTCTGGGCAAGTGGTATGCGACGGTATAGGGATGGAACCCTTTCAGTTGGTCAGCATAACACATATTCCTGAGACCCTGCATCCGTTTGTGGATGAACTGTCGGGGCCTTTCCAGCTGCTGCAGGTGTTGGGTCACAGACATTCTGAACGGGGCATTGTACTCAATCATAGGTGTAACACGTAGTGAGTACAAGGAGACAATGACCTACCCTGATCTACATGTGAATCCCTGCACAAACAGGTGGGCAATGTAGAAGTCCCAACGAACCATGATAGCAACGTGTGTGTTGAACGAATGGTGACCGACAACTGCTGTCCCCTGATCCCTGGTAATCACCCCTGCGCTCAGTGGACTGCCACCCATATGCTGGACATGGGTGTCCTAGTACTCCTTGACAGGTATGTTGTTGCATTACCTTGCAGTTAGCTGTAGGCCATGTCCCTGACAGCAGATATGCATATCTGGGAGGCCCCTTTGAAGGATATCCGTGTCAGATGTCCGTCCCACTATGGCACCCGTTTCGCAGTCATCTACAAACAATGTCGCCCATAACACCCCTGTGTGTGCCTGTACTGTGGAAATGTAGATGTATAAGAGGAGTGGACCCAGGGAAGATCCCTGTGGGACACCGCCTGCGACAGGCAATAGGTCCGACATGCTGCCAGTGACTATGACCACGTGGGCCGTGTCTCATAGCCAGTTTACAACCCATCCTGCGATGTACGTGTTCACATCCAAGACGATGGGTTTATCAATGATACCTGAGGGGGGTGATGTGTTGAAGGCCTTTGCTAGGTCGAGGTAGGCTGTATGGACTGCAGGACCCCCATCAATGGCTTTGGTGACTGTCGCAAAAACGTCAACCATGCTTTAAACGCATGAACCGCCCCTGACCAAGCCAAACCGTGTTGGATGCAAAGTATGCAGGTCCCCTATGCCTTCATCTATGAGCCGCAGTATGATCCCTTCCCATGTCTTTGCAGATAGGTCTCCTCATGGTAATGGGACAGTAATAACCAGGGTCAGTGGAGGCATTGGGCCTGTGACGTGGAACCACAGTCGCCGTGCGACACAACCCAGGTACATTACCTGAGGTGAGGCTACAAAGAAACAGCTGTCCTAACTGTGGGTGTAATCCATCAATGAGATCGTGGAGTACACAGTCGGGTCACCAGCTGGTCCCATGGATGCTATGTTCACTACCCTGGAGAGAGCATGTCCCACCCATGCGTCACAGAACATTTGGGGACCACAAACCGCCAGTACAGACATCTTGTCATGTGGGGGGTAGGGTGAGTAGATGTCCTCACCGAACCTGTCAGCCCGTATTTTGGAAATGTGTGTATGTTGAGTAAACTCCACATCATCGTGAACCCAGTCAGAGCATATGTGGGAGTGACCTGGCAGGTGTCCAGCATAGCAAGTGAAGTCTGTATGATTGTCAGCCAGGTTCATGTAGATATATCTGTGGAACGTGCCCTGGACCATGTCATGACAGCCTGTAGCTCTACACATATAATGACCAAGGGTGTCATACCTCACAAGGTGTCTGCTCCGCTTGTAGTAGCCACCTCCTCTCGCTGTACAGCTTGTGTATGGCTGGGGTACACCACACTGGATGCTTGGCATTGGTACAATGAACCACAGTTGGGTAAGGGAATGCCTGATCCATGCAGTCCTGTAGGTACCGGTAGACGGCATATGTAAGTGATGCAGTGGCTGCAGTACTGTTGACCACTGGCTCAGGGTCCTTAAAGGAGACCACAGTAGTGTTCAGAATTGTGAATTCCGCCTTTGAGAAAGCCATGTGTATGGTAACCGGCAATACCCACAGCAATGGTTGTCAATAGCAGAAGCCATTGTCCAAATAACATAGATTAACTTCGGCATGACAATATGTATTATCATACATGTATTGACACGTGTCTGCTAATCACACTTGCAAATGGCCGGTAAGACCGGGCTAAAGTGCCCATGATTTACCTAGTCTGGAGCTGTCGTTCTGACAATAAAGTGGCGATACTTCCCAACTGGGACCTCTGGGGATTAATTAAAGCGGTTGTTAACCTGCAACATTGGATGTACAACATTTGGTTCCGGTCTCGGAAAACATGGTTTCCGTAGCACTACACACTATGGGTAGTCAAGCAGACATCCGCGATTGTTGAACACACAGCAGCAGTCAAACCCACTGGCCACAAGGACACAGTCCGACAGGCTCTACACTTTACATATGCATAGTGGTGTCCATTGTAGGACCCAAAAATTCCATTCATTGAATGCCTGCTAGCTTCCTGCATCACCCACGTGAACTCATTGTCGTCACCACGTCACAGGTACACATATGCACCGCAAGCGTGTTCAATGTTGATGATAGCTGTCCATGAAATGCAGCACATATGCACAGAAGTACCCAGGGTACGGGGTCCATACAACTGCGTCCACATCACAGTCCCTAACACATGAAGGATGTGTAATGGGTACTGTCGACTGTTGCAGTCAAGGGAGTCTGGGTATGTAGAATCTGGGCTCGGTGTTGTTTCGCAGGCAATCCTTTGTCCTGCCCCGTGGGAGGGATGTGTGCGTAGCACCTGCCTTACTCTCCGCTAATAATGCAAACCATCCACCGGAGAATGGTAAATGCAGGTGTGAAATGTGTACAGCCCTATACTAGTGTCCAGTAGGCAATTCTCATGGATGGACAACCGTACGGCCAAGATGGCACCCACAACTGCAAACCCGGGGAAATTACACAGCCGCGGTAAGGCATAACACAGGAAATACACATAGGGACTACAGTTGACATTCCACATACAAAGTCGGACTGCCGTGCCAACACCGGCGTACACAGCACTCAATCTGCCAGAAACAGAATGAGGAGCACCCGCTACCATACAGCGGAACAGATGTGCGACCTGTGGAACACATACTAATGGCACACCCACAACGTCAAGTAGGATATGTAAACTATGGCATTCCCACCTATGAAGACAACATGGTTAAATGAATACATAGGTGATCAACATGTTCCGGTGGTGTTATGTTGAAAATACAGTGACGGATATGTCCCATTGGGATGTCTGAGGTTTATATGAGGCAGTTGCTAACCAGCATCTTTGGATGTATGACATTTGTTCACAGTACTAAATCACCTGGTTACGTAGCACCATGTAGAATGGGTAGTCAAACAGACATCCGCGATTGCGGAACATACAGCAGCAGTGGAAAGCACTGGCCAGGTGGACACAGTCCAGCAACATCTAACCTGACATATGCACATTGGTGTCCATTGAAGGACCCAAAGATCTCATTCATTGAATGCCTGCTAGCTTCCAGCATCACCTACGTGACCTCATTGTCGTCACCACGTCACAGCTACACATATGCACCGCAAGCGTGTTCAATGTTGATGATAGCTGTCCATGAAATGCAGCACATATGCACAGAAATACCCAGGGTACTGAGTCCATAGAAGTGCGTCCACATCATAGTCCCGCACACATGAAGGATGTGTGATGGTTAGTGTCGACTGTTGCACTCAAGGGATCCTGGGTATGTAGAAACAGGGCCCGGTGTCGTTTGGCAGGTAATCCTTTGTCCCGCCCCTTGTTAGGGATGTGGGCGTAGCACCTGCCTTACTCCCCACTAATAATGCAAAGCATCCACCGGAGAATGGTAAATGCAGGTGTGAAATGTGTACAGCCCTATACCAGTGTCCAGTAGGCAATTCTCATGGATGGACAAGCGTACGACCAAGATGGCACCCACAACTGTAAACCCGGAGGAACTACACAGCCGCGGTAAGGCATAACACAGCAAATATACATAGGGACTACGGTTGACATTCCCCATACAAAGTTGGACCGCCATGCAAACACCGGCGTACACAGCACTCAATCTGCCAGCAACAAAATGGGGGAGCACTCGCTACCATACTGTGGAACAGATGGGCGACCTGTGCAACACAAACTAATGGCACACCAACAATGTCAACAGGGATATGTAAACTATGGCATTCCCACCTATGAAGAAAACATGCTTCAATGAAGACATAGGGGATCTACATGTTCCGGTGGTGTTATGTTGAAAATACAGTGACGGATATGTCCTATTGGGACGTCTGAGTTTTATTTGAAGCAGTTGCTAACCTGCATCTTTGGATGTACACCATCTGTTCACAGCTGTAAATCACCTGGTTACATAGCACCACGAAGAATGGGTAGTCAAACAGACATCCGTGATTGGGGAGCATACAGCAGCAGTCAAAAGCACTGGCCAGTTGGACACAGTCCAGCAACATCTAACTTTACATATGCACATTGGTGTCCATTGAAGGACCCTAAAATACCTTTTCACATAACTCACTCCAGACGTTTCCGAACAACAGATGATGCTATAGCCGTGGCTACGGCACAGTTAGACATATGCACCACCAGCGTGTTTAAGGTTGATGACAAGTGTCCATGAAACGCAGGACATATGAACAGAAATACCCAGATCGATGTGTCCATACATGTGCGTACACATCCCAGTCCTGCATGCATGAAGGATGTGTAATGGGTACTGTCGAGGGTTGCAGCCATGGGATCTTGGGTATGCAGAAATGGGGCTTTGTGTTGTCTGGCTGATAATCCGTTGTCCTGCCCCGTGGGAGGGATGTGGGCATAGTACCTGCCTTACTCCCCACTACTAATGCAAAGCATCCACCGTAGAATGCTAAATGCTGGTGTGAAATGTGTACAGACCTATACCAGTGTCCAGTAGGCAATTCACATGGATGGACAAGCGTATGACCAAGATGGCACCCATAACTGCAAACCCGGTGGAATTACACTGCCGCAGTAAGGCATTACACAGGTAATATACATACGGACTACACTTGACATTCCCCATACAAAAGACACAGACAACCAGCTGAGAAAGTCCAAAGCAAAGATGAGGTACTGTAGACACCATCAGTGACCACTCAGAGCCCACCAGGAATTAAATGCAGTCACCATAGTTTATTGAAGCTCTTTTCGTCTGCTTCATAAGCACACTTATTCAGAATACATACAATGCAGTCCAACCTACTACATTTAAAACCCTTAATTGGTCATTAAATTAGATGTGCTAAGTATTAATTAAATGCCTTAAAGGCAAACAAGCAAACAAACTTTACTTGGGTTACAGATTCCACACAGTGAGTACATCAGACATTGCTTCAAAAGGTACATTCTTCATAGAAAAATAAAAATATATGTATATATATGAAAGAGGAACCAACATAATGTTTTCCAAATGTCTGACTGTTTAAGCTACATATATATGTTCTACGGATTGTGCCAATATATTAAAAGAACTACAGACACCTAGTAATATAAATGAACCATAATATATAGAGATAAACCGTATGATTATGACTAATGTAAAATAGATCAACGAAATGTAAAGATTCACAATGTGGTAAAGTAAATATTCATTTAGAAGGTTAGTTAAATAAATCAATTCAGACATCCCTGTCAAAATACTAACACAAAGCCAGCGACGTGCTCGGCCTCACATGTACTGGGATGTTGTTCCACAGCATAGTGAGTGTCTGGGTGATGAATCTGTCCCACCAGCACGTTCTATTAATGACAGTGTCAAGGTGTACGTCACCTGCCCTTGTGGTTCTGAGGGATCTACATTCTTTAGGTGAAGCATAGTCATCAGATCTGGGTTCAACATGGCCTTGAATGCCAGGCACAGGTCACCTCTGGGCAAGTGGTATGCAACTGAATACAGCTGGAATTCTTTCAGTCGGTCAGCATAACACATATTCCTGAGACCCTGCATCTGTTTGTCGATGAACTGTTGGGGCCTTTCCAGCTGCTGCAGGTGTCGGGTCAGATACATTCTGAACGGGGCATTGTACCCAATCATAGGTCAAATGAGTGATGAGTACAAGGGGACAATGACCTCCCCTGATCTAGATGTGAATCCCTTCATGATGATGTGGGCAATGTTGAAGGTCTACCTAACTACGTTAGCAACGTGTGTGTCGAACGAACGGTTAACAACAACCTGGGTCCCCAGATCCCTGGTAACTCCCTCTGTGCTCAGTGGATTGCCACCTATATGGTAGCTAGGGGTAACCTTGTTCTTCCCAAAGGGTATGACTATGCATTTCCTGGCATTTAGCTGTAGGCCATGTCTCTGGCACCACTTATCCACATCTGTGAGGCCCTCCTGAAGGATATCTGTGTCAGATGTGTGTCCGACTATGGCACCCAGTTTGCAGTCATCTGCAAACATTGTCAGCCATAACACCCCTGTGTTTGCTTGTACTTTGGAAATGTAGATGCTGAAAAATAGTGGACCCAGGACTGAGCCCCGTGGGACACCACCTGTGACCGGCTGTGAGTATGACATGGTGCCAGCAACTATGACCGTGTGGGTTCTGTGACTTAGCCAGTTTGCAACCCATATGGTGATGTATGGATTTACGTTCAAGCTGACGGGTTTATCAATGATACCCGAGGGGGGTATTGTGTCGAAGGCCTTTGCCAGGTTGAGGTAGGCTGTATGGACTGCTTTACCCTCATCAATGGCCTTGGTGACTGATCCTACAAAGTCAAACACGTGTAAAAGGCATGATCTGACTTTGACCAAGCCAAACTGGGTTGGATCCAAAGTATGCAAGTCCCCTATGTCTTTATCTATGAGTTCCATTATGATCCTTCTCCATGGCTTTGCAGATAAGGCTTGTCAAGCTAATGGGATGGTAATAACCAGGGTCAGTGGAGGCACCATCCTTGTGAAGTGTGACTACAGTCGCCTTGTGCTACTACTTGGGTACGTATCCTGAGGTGAGGCTAAGATTAAACAGCTGTCCTAACTGTGGGTTTAATTCCCCATAGAGTTCATGGAGTACACAGCTGGGACACCATCTGGTCCCATGGATGCTGTGTTTACTGCCTTGGAGACAGCATTTCCCACCTGTGCGTTACAGATGTTCCAGGATCTACAATCCTCTGGTATAGATATCTCTCCATGTGGGGGGGAAGGGGGGAACAGTTAGCACCGAACCTGTCAGCCAGTATGTTGGCAATGTGTGTAGGTTCAGTCATCTTCACATCATTCTGAACCCAGTCTGAGCATATCTGGGAGTGTCCTCCCAGGTGTCCAACATAGCTAAAGAAGGCCTTATGATTGTCTGTTGAGTCCTTGTTAATTTCTCTGTTGAATTTCCCCTGGATGATTTCATGACAGCTTGTAGTGCTTCACATATAATGAGCAAGGGTGTCTTACCTTACAAGTATTCCACTTTAACTTGTAGTAGCTACCTCCTGTCGTTGTAGAGCTTGTTCATGGCTGGGGTCCACCAGACTGGATGCTTGTCTTTGGTACAAAGAGTCTCGGTTTTGTATGTGATTGCCTGATCCATGCAGTCCTGTAGGTGCTGGTGGTAGGCATATGTACGTGATTCAGCGGTTTGAGTAATGTTCACCACTGGCTCAGGGGCCTTAAAGGTGACCACAGTAGTGTTCAGAAGTGTGACATCGGCTTTTGAGAAAGGCATATGTATGGTAACCGTCACCACTGTACACATGGAACATCATAGCAATAAACCACGGCCGGATGTGGGTAATGCTGGACATACCCACAGCAAACGTGGCGCGTTCCCGAGTCCGATGCCCGAGGGACCACACACATGGCCAGCCTTAGGCATAGGCCAACTAGGCAGCTGTCTAGGGCGTTGCTCTACTCGGGGCACCTTTCAAGACTTTATTTGGTGTAGGTAGACCAGGAGGGGGGTAGTGGGTGATGTGGCGGTGGCACCATGGAGTCCTTCTGCCTAGGGCACCACTTAACCTAAGGCCACTCTTGCCGTGGGTAAATACAGCAATACCCACACCCAGACGCGGGTCATTGCTAGTATGCCATATCACCTATGGCAAGAAACCATATATTCCCAGACATAATGGCACAGCATAATGCCTGTCCGCCGCCCAAACACAGACCTACGGCACCCGCGGAGGTGCGGACGTACTGCGCGAGATGTCCATTACCAATGTCGACACTGTCTCGCTTTGTGAAACAAAGTCAACATAGCGATTCAATACTAAACAGCGACGGAGAGCCCGATGTCCCCGTGGCTGAGCTGTTCAACCTGTTCCGCTATGTTAAATGTGTGTAGCAGAGCGGAACCGGCCCAAACTAAGCAACAGACATGTCTGTGGCTCAGTGAAAGCCGTCACGCAATGTTAAACCCATGTAATATTGCGACACAGGTCATACATACCGAGGGTTAGTAATGGAAATAGGTCCGTTCGACCAGACCGTGTGCAATTAGTATAACAAGATCTACAACGGGTACACCGGCCAATCAGCGCACGGTTATGAATAATTGGGGTGACATGGTATCATAGACACGGACAAACCGTGCCCATGTGACTCATCTAACATTCGTACACGGTCAGGGCAGTTCCGTACACTGGGCGGACAAGACCAAACCCAAAGCACCACAGGAACACCCTGACAATCGAAGGCCTGTATGCGTAGGGGATATAAGCACCTGTGATCTGAACATCCCTGCGGTCACGACATATGCATCCTGGGCCATGAGCGAGAGGGAATAAGGAATGTTTAACATGCAGTACCGCACCTTTCCCAGCAGGAGAATGGATGCCTGTGACGTGCGTGAGTGCGGGGGGGTGGGGGTGGGGGGATATGTAAATGTAGCTAAGTACCATGGGTATGCATATTAATGACACCGAACAGCTAACGTGTAGTGGTCACAGTAACCGGCAAATGTGAATGCAGTCACGTTTGAATTACGACTATAGAACATATACATGTGAACGTGTACGTAATGCATCCATGCTGCAAAGACTGTTACATGTATAAAGGTGTAAGTGCGTTCTGCACACGTCCGTCAACCGGATCAGAGATATGTTACCGGAATAGTCACAACTAACACACACCACGTAACCACACAGACCCAGTAAACATATATAAACAGAATACGGATATGCATGTGCGCCTGCGCGTAACCCACAATTAGGAAATGCGAGTGTGCGTGTGTGATCCACTCGAAGCAGGGAAGGTTAAGGATGTGTCCTCCACGTCAACCAGACATGTCTCAAAAATGTTAGCCTCTGAAAGTATGGAATCGGGCAATGCCATGTAAAGTACCGTTAGAAATAGTGAGAAACACACGGGATGTGATGAGACAAACATAGACTGTGGATAGAATAACGTATGTGTTAGTAGTATGGATTGATGACGGTTATGCATCAGTAACCCGACCCACTTGTCAGAAGGTGCCCCCGTACGAATTGTGTTCAGTTGGCTCACACTTGTTGAACGGGCTAGTCTAGCTGGATATATGTCCAGTGTCAGCAGAGGCCCGTGGAGAAATTCTCCACACACAATAATAGCACAACATAACAAAGTACTCATATATGTAACCAAAGAAGAACAACAATAGCAAGTGTCCTGAAAGGACTGGTTCCACACAGATCCCAGACGACAGACAGATATATGGCCAGTGGAAGCACGTCACAATTATGGGATCAGGTCCCTAAAGTAGCAAGAAGGTCACACATGGCACGTCAGCGAATTGCCAGATAGACAATGGTCAATGTAACACACAGCAAGAGTAAGGGCCAACCAGCCGTACACCCTGCCAGAACCTGTACAGTGGAAAGGTATGGCATGGTAATTGATGTGTGTACACAGGTAATCCACAGACAGTAACAAAGAAAGGTATGAAATGAGGGGTTCACATGTATATATCTACACACAGCAGTCCGACGGCCCGTATATATGATGCATGGACATAGATTTGTCAGTTGAAAACAAGATGTAAACAACTACAGTTTATTCCATTTCATATTGATATAGTTATAATACAGTCATATTCATATGTAACTTTGTGACTCATTTACATTCATAATTATAAAATATATGCTTAAATTGTACATATTGATTCCATGCTTTGGAATCGTAATGCTACAATTATACACATTGATATACAATATCCTGATCAACACACTACATTCTAAGGTTTACTCACAACAATTATCAACTATGTTTCAATATACTGATTGTATTGACCAATATTGTATTTATATTAACACATTGTTGTCGTATTATTGTTTCCATTAAGTAATGTATGCAACACTGATTTGTATATGTCACGTTATCATCAAGACGTGGAGCACTGTCCACTTAACTATGAGCAGGTTTATTGATTAATTGACTTTAAACTGACTCTGAAGGAAGTGTATAAGGGACGACTATGTAATGTATTTCGTACTCCGACGATGCCCCATGTTAGTGGGTGAAAGAGCTCAGTATCTTTTGACTGTGGAGTGTATCGTTTTTGTCATTGTCTGTTTTGGCCGATATATGTTCAATAATGTATTTTATGAAGATGAGCAGGACGCAAGGTTTGCTGTATTTCCGCTTACTGGCACGTGGATATAGATAGGCCAAGTAATACATAATATGGGTAGTCAAGCAGACATCCGCGATTGGGGAACATACAGCGGCAGTCAACAACACTGGCCAGATGGTGACAGTCCAACACGGTCTACACTTTACATATGCACATCGGTGTCCATTGTAGGACTCCAGAAATTGTTCCGTTTGCAATATCGACCAGCTGTGATCGACTCAGACAGAGTGACAGCTGTGACTACGGCACAGCTAGACATATGCACCACCAGCGTGTTTAACGTTGATGATAACTGCCCATGAAATGCAGGACATATGAACAGAAATCCCCAGATTGTCGTGTCCATAGAAGTGCGTCCACATCCCAGTCCCGCACATGAAGGATGTGTAATGGGTACCGTGGAGGGTTGCAGCCATGGGATCCTGGGTATGCAAAAACTGGGGCTCGGTGTTGTTTGGCAGATAATCCGTTGTCCCACCCCGTGGGAGGGCTGTGGGTATAGCACGTGCCTTAGTCCCCACTAATGATGCAAAGCATCCACTGGATAATGCTAAAAGCAGGTGTGAAATGTGTTCAGCCCTATATCAGTGTCCAGTAGGCAATTCCCATGGATGGACAAGTGTACGACCAAGATGGCACCTATAACTGGAAACCTGGTGGAATTACACAGCTGCGGTAAGGCATAACACAGGAAATACAGATAGGGACTACAGTAGACACTCCCCATACAAAGTCAGACCGCCGTGCGAATACCGGCGTACACAGCACTCGATCTGTCAGCAACAACATGAGGATCACTCGCTTCCATACTGCGGAACAAATGGGCGACCTGTGGAACACATACTAATGGCACACTAACAACCTCAACTAGGAAGGTCATACGATGTTTCAACACTAGCGTTCCCGCATATAACGAACATCCTTCAATGAATAAATAGGGTATGCATGTTCTGGCTGTTTTATATTGACAATACAGTGGCGTATATGTCCTACTGGGCCTTCTGAGGATTACTTAAAGCAGTTGCCAACCTGCAGCATTGCATCAATACCATTTGGGTTAATCGTAGTAGAACATGGGTTTCGTAGCACAACATAATATGTGTATTCAAACACACATCCGCGATTGGGGAACATACAGCAGCGGTCACAACCACTGGCCAGATGGACACAGTCCAACATGTTCTACATGTTACATATGCACATTTGTGTCCATTGTAGGACCCAAAAATTTGTCCTATTGCAACGCCAACCGGGTGCGAGCGGAATACCAAGATGAACTACAGCCGTGACTACGGCACAGCTACATATATGCACCGCCAGCGTGTTCAAGGTTGATGACAACTGTCCATGTAATGCGGGACATATGCACAGAAATCCACAGATTGTAGAGTCCACAGATGTGCGTCCACATCCCATTCCAGCACACATGGAGGATTTGCAATGGGTACTGTCGAGGGTTGCAGCCATGGGATCGTGGGTATGCAGAAATGGGTGTTGGAGATGATTGGCAGATGATCCATTGTCCCGCCCCGTGGGAGGGATGTGGGTACAGAACATGCCTTACCACCCACCAATACTGACAATCATCCACCGGAGAATGCTACATGCAGCTGTGAAATGGGTACAGCCGTACACCAGTGTCCAGTAGGCATTTCCCAAGGATGGACAAACGTACGGACAAGATGGCACCCATAATAGTGAACCTGGTGGAATCACACAGCCGTAGTAAGGCATAACACAGGAAATACAGATGGAAACAACAGTAGACACACCCCATAGAAATCTATCCTGCCGTGCGAATCCCGGCGTACACAGCAACCAAGGTGCTAGCAAGTATGTGGGGATCACCCGCTTCCACTCCGCGGAACATACGGGCGACCTGTGGAACACATATTAATGGCACACCAACAACGTCAACTAGGAAGGTCATACTATGGTTAAACTATGGCATTCCCACACATAAATAACATCCTTTCATGAATAAATAGGTTCTACATGTACCGGCTGTGTTATAATGACAATACAGTGGCGGATAGTTCACAATGGTACCTCTGAGGATTACTTAAAGCAGTTGCCAACCTGCAGTACTACAGTAACACCATATGGGTTAATTGTGGAAGGACACGGGTTCCGTAGCACTACATAATATGGGTAGGTAAACAGACATCCGCGACTGGGGAACATACGGCGGCAGTCAAACCCACTGGCCGAATGGACACAGTCCAACATGTTCTACACTTTACATATGCACATCGGTGTCCATTGCAGGACTCAAAAATTTCTCCTTAAGTGTTGGCAACAGGCTGCGATCGTGTGACCCAGAAGAGGTGACAGCCGTGACTACGGCACAGGTAGATATATGCACCACAAGTGTCTTCAAGGGTGATGACAACTGTCCATGAAATGCAGGACATATGAATAGGACTCCCCAGGTTGCTGTGTCCATACACGTGCGTTCACATCCCATTTCCACACACATGAAGGGTGTGCAATGGGTACTGTCGAGGGTTGCAGACATGGGATCGTGGGTATGCAAAAATGGGTCTCGGTGTGGATTGGCAGATGATTCGTTGTCCCGCCCCATGTGCGGGATGTGGCCATGGCATATGCGTTACTCCGCACTAATAATGCCAATCATCCACTGGAAAATGCAGAATGCAGCTGTGAAATGTGTACAGCCCTATACTAGTGTCCAGTAGGCAGTTCCCATGGATGGACAAACGTACGGCCAAGATGGCACCCATAGCTGCAAACCTGGGGGAATCCCACAGCTGTTGCAAGGCATAACCCAGGAAATACAGATAGGGACTACAGTAGACACTCCCCATACAAAGCCAGACCGCTGGGCAGATACCGGCGTACACAGCACTCAATCTGCCAGCACATAAATGGGGATCACACGCTTCCATACAGTGGAACAGATGCGTGACCTGTGGAAACATACCAATGGCACAATATCAACGTCGGCTGGGAAAGACATACGATGGCCAAACTATGGCGTTCCCACCAATGAAAGACATCCTTCAGTGAATTAATAGGATTGATGTCAATTGACCATGGAAAACACCCAATGAACAAGAAAGACTCGCTGGCACCCTATGGCCACAAACCATGTCACACATAGGTAGATGGAACAGTCAACGTAAACATTTCGTCCACGACAGGTCACATATGGTATCCAAAGGTTCTTCATAGACATGTATGCGCTATCACCCGTAGGCCCCGTGAGACTTACACATCACATGGAAGCATCCAGGCTTTAAATATCCACCCTTACACTTCCATTTGTCACTTTCTATGCGAACAATGAACATGTAGCCACAGCATAGAAAGCACAGACGCACTGCTAACGACACACACACATGTCAACATCTCAGAAAGCATCCTATGAACACACGTATTACATGATATTGTACTATGAAAAACAAACAAACCAGCAACCTGCGGCAAGAATAGTCCCCGTAGTTCGACACAACACAAGTCTTCTTAACATTTAAACAGTTTATTAAAACATGCAACGTTTTCGTTGTTTCCACAACTTCTTCAGAAAAAAGCAAATTCTAAAAATGTTCACAATCAACAATGTGAGTCTTAACGAGTTCTTAAATCTCACATTGTTGATTGTGAACAGTTTAAGAATTTGCTTTTTTCCGAAGAAGTTGTGAAAGCAACGAAAACGTTGCATGTTTTAATAAACTGTTTAAACGTTACGAAGACTTGTGTTGTGTCGAACTACGGGGAGTAATCTTGCCGCAGGTTGCTGGTTTGTTTGTTTTCCACGGTTTTGCAGTTTTTCCGTATTACCATAGTATCATAATATCATGTAGATGTTAAATTTAGATTTTTTGCTGTAAGGTATTGTGTTTTCATGTCTCTGCATCACACTCCATCTAGTTATTATTTATCCCGTTAGTGCATCATTAAGATATTCTAACCAGTAGTTTAGAAGCAGTAGTCCCATGGATGGTGCACCATAGGTGTCCTGGACATTTGTCCTGTCATGTTTAGGTGTAGACTATTTTTTAGCATGGTATGGGGTTTAATTATGTCTTTATATTTTAATCAATCTAGTTTAGATATTGTGAAGACACCCTAGCCTGTGGTACAGAAGTAGTCACCTTTGGTTCATAGACATCTGTGTTCTGTCATTTTTATTTCAGTTGTTTATTGATCAGGCTATTTGTTTAGTTATGGGGCTTGTTTAATACGTTGCCCCTTGATGCATAGTCTCCGATATGCATCTAGACTTGTTGCTCCATAATCGAAGAGTTTTGTTGTTTTGTTAGGTGCACTGCGAGTGTGTATGGCTCGCTGTGCCTGAATGTAGTAGTTTTGCTGTTATATGGAGATTTTTTACATTTTAAATGACTAGGCTACACTGCCATCTGTTGGCGACCTATAAACATTACAATTACTGCATGTTTCTTTCTCCGCCTGCAGCGACGTTATTACGTTGCGCAGGTGTGTGTCTAGGAACAGAAAGTGTTTTGGGTATATGCGTGGATGCCATACATCGCACATAGTAGCAGTTTTAGGATTGTTTTATTACATCTTGGATTACAGCCATTGGTTTGATACACTTACTGTTTTCTTTTCTATATGGTAAGTGATCTATGTTACGGGATTGTTTACTCGTACGGGTTTGTGCAGTCGCTCCTTTGAGTTGGCTCACTCTAAAGCCCCTTTGAAACTGTCTACACGATGTGCTTAAATGTTTAATGTTTCTGCTTTAACACATAGGCAGCTGTTATTTTTTAAAGTTTGGGAACTTGATCACTTTTTTATATATAGCGGACGCTTGCCAGAATGCAATCTTAATGTATTTGTGTACTTCAGTTAGTATGGGGAGGTCTGCTAGCATGACATATATTCATGCTTGTGTATATAATATGCTATGCTATTTTTTATGAGAAATGCTTATTTTAATGTTGTTTTATTGAATCCATCTATGAGATTTTAAGATTGTAATAACTTTTGCCCTACATATAGCTGTTTCTATACTAGTCAATGTGGATTTATATCTTTGTATTTTTTCTCTATGTGAATTTTCAACTATACTCTAGTTGATATATTCATATGATGATACTGTGGTTGACTAGTTTTGATTGGTTTGGGCTCGACCAATTACTAGAGCTCTTAAGATTTTTAAACCTGCTCAGTAGTTACTGCCTTGTAAAGTCTGAAGAAGCCTAAGGGTGAAAGCGCTTACTGGAATAAACCTGTTTTTTGATCAATTTTGGATGCTGGATTTCTTTCCTGGAGTTTTATAAGTGAGTTATATGCCATTTGGAGACCACACTTGAACTTTATGATTTTTTTGTTACCTACTTTTTTATCCTGTGTGGTTTCCGTACTCCGTTTGCTGTGTGTGCTGTTTCTGCTGTTTGTTACTTATCCACTTTTAACACACAAGCAGAGGAGGATGGCTGAAAGTTTGAACCAGAATGTTGAACTACCATATGTGCCTGTTGTTTTGAACAACTCAATGCAGAGGACCGAAAGGTTTCATGCTTGTGTCGGTGGTAAGGAGAACCTGCTATTGGACTATGCACCAGTATTGGAATGTGGAGTAACTAGTGATGTTGGTGTAGATACCTTGAACTTGACGGAGGACCTAACTAGACTAGAGACTGATTTAGTGAAATTAAAGAAACTTCAATTGCAGCGACAACATTTTGAGGCCTGCTTGGCGAAGAAAATCGTGCCGAGGGGTCTCAGGATTCTAAAAATGCCCACTACAGGTAATCGATATCCAGAATTATTATGTCGTTGGCAGAAACTCAATTTAGAACTGAGTTTCAGTTATATGGAACTATTGATTGACTATTTTGGCCCAGAGGAGAATGCATTAAGAGGGCAGGTGAATGATTTGTTTAATACACTTAAAGTGAACTATTCCTGTGATTTACTTGATTCAAGACTTGAGAGAGTCCTGGACAATGTTATGCTGTTTGAGAAACGTCTCCTTGAACAAAAGAAGAACAAGATATTGAGAGACTTAAAAGACTTTAATAACTGTAATGTCTTCACTTGGCCTAGACAAACAGCTGAATTAAGAAGTGAATGGCCTACTAAACATAATAATATTAAATACCCCACTACTGAGGGGGATGTGTCTGTTAATAGCGGTGTTAATAGTCATACTAATGTGGTGTTACAGGATGGTAATGTGAATGATCATGAATCTGGTTTTAACAGTATTGATCCTGCAGTTGGTAGTAGCCATGTACATAACACCACTCCTACAGCTAGTCTTGATAAGAGTATCAGTAGTGGTCGTTTAGACAAACATAAAGAAAAAAACACTGTCATGGGTAGCACTAACCATGAGGTGGTGCGTAGGAAAACTGATAGTCTTGCACCTCCTTCCACTTCATTTGACAACTTAGGAGCTAAGGCCGGTATCCCTTTCCCTATAGCCCAAAACCCCTACATAGGTCGGCAGCGTTCTGCCAGCAGAGGCAGGCAGAAGAGGAAAGGGTCGGGAGGGGACCAACAAGGACCGACCCTGAAGAAAATGTGGGAGAGAACCATGAATCATTGATATTTAATATCTCACATAGAACATTGACGAGTTATGAGAAACAAGTATTAGAAAAAGGTCTCAGCTTCATTCCTAGTTCTAGAGGTAATTTGGTAGATTCTATAGTGGATACCAAATTGTTTGTTAGGAATCTGCAACTTAAAGTTGACTTTGGGACCTCAGAGACTATGAGTTGTGTCCCTCGATTTAAACCTAACAGTGTATATGTGCCTCAGTTGCATCCTCTTATAGACACATTCTACAAGTTGGTTGAGAATGATATCTATAATTTCTATGAGGAAAAGAAGAAGATGTCATATAAGAACAATTTGAGTTATAAACAGAAACAAGCCCTAGAACTTCTTAAGTCTGATAACACCTTGGCGTTTACCTGCAGATAAGGGTGGTTCAATTGTTATGATGGACTTACATGATTATTGTGAATGGATGAATGAGATGTTGAATGATACCAAGTTCTATGTTAGAGCCACTATGACTGATGTCACCTATAAGGTATTTAAGATCTATGATATGTTAGATGATTTGTTGTTGAACAAAATAGTAGATGAGGCTACCTATGAATACCTCAAGGTTAGGAACCCTCGTATACCAACTATTCAAGGCCTTCCGAAAGTTCATAAATCTCTGGTAAAACCCCCTATGCGACCTATAGTGGCCGGTGAAGGTTGGGCTACGGAACCTTTATCCATATATGTAGAGTATTATTTACGCCCCCTAGTGGATATGAATCCTATTATCCTTAGGGACAGTAAACAGTTCTTATTAGAACTATATGAACATTCTAGACTTCTGGGAGCAGAACAAGAATATTTCTTAGTGACACTGGATGTGGTTAGTTTATTTACTATGATACCCAATGATACAGGTGTGACTAAAGTTTCTGATTATTTACGTCAGAAATCTAGTTATGGTTCAGACAGAATTGATATTTTAGCACTGTTCTTGGAAACCATCTTGGAATCCAACTTCTTTTTGTTTGGTGATGACCTTTACCTTCAAAGAGATGGCGTAGCTATGGGCACGTCTTGTGCCAATAGCTACGCCAATCTCGTCATGGCCAAGTGGGAGGAGGAATACATACTAGGGAATGACAGTTTGATGGAACATGTAGGGATATACAGGCGTTTTGTAGACGACCTTTTTATGATTTGGAAGGGTGATGAGGAAAGCTTACTAGCATTTTATGAGTATATTAATACGTCTACACCTTTCCTTAAGTTTACACTCACTTATTCAAGAGATCGAATATCTTATTTAGACGTCAATATTAATAGGTTAGACAATGGCCTTCTCAATACGTCCATACATCGGAAGTTATGCCATAAAAATACTTTTTTGTGCAGGGGAAGTATGCACCCCAAGTACGTTTTTGATAACGTAATGAAAGGGCAGATTATGAGAGCCTCCCGCCTCAATGCATCTAGTGAAGGCTACCTTAATGAAGTTGACTTCTTAAGAGAGAGTTTTAGAACTAGGGGATATGATATGTGTAGATTTGACCAACAGCTCAAAGAGGTTGATGGGATGAGATCAAGTAGAGCTAGACCGTACTTCCTGGAACCTCTAGCAGTGAGCAACCCCTCTTCTGTTAGATCTGATGAGGTTACTCGTATAACCATGTTTTATACTAGAGATTCAGGGTATATAAGGGATATTCTGGAGAAATACTGGGGTATCCTACTATTAGATGACAGAATTGGGTCGATAGCAGGACCTACACCCAAAGTTGTGTTTAAGAACAAACCGAATTTGAAAAGACTCCTGTGTAACCCTAGGATATCCAGGTATATAGTTACTGATGACACCCTTGGTTATAACACCTTACCATGTGGTGATTGCAATCAATGTATGTACATAGACAATAGAATGACTTTTACACACCCTGTAACTAATTATGAGTTTAAGTTACATACTGGAACAGACTGTGGTAGTACTAATGTGATATATCTGGCTAGATGTACCATGTGCCCCTGCTTTTATATAGGGAAAACCAACAGGTCCCTTAGAGAGCGGATTAGGGAGCATACATACCACATTCGTATTGGATCTACCCATAATGCATTAGCAAAACATGTCATGACACTTGGAACGGGACATCAATTTGTTTTCTGTGTCCTCCAAGCTCTGTCCAATAGTGTAGGAGGAGGAGATTTGGTCAACCTCACTCTAGAGAATGAGCTTAGATGGATTATTAGGTGCAGAGCGGACAAGGCACCCGGGTTGAATGATAAGGTTCAGATAAGACCCATTTTAAGAAAAAGAAGGCTACGTAGACCACTATAATCCATAGTCTTTTTGGATAGTGTTATGCACTTCCTATATTTCCCTCTTTTGTCCCTTTTTCTTCCTTTTTTCATCCCTTTTCTTTTTCTTTTCTTTTTCTATCCTTATCCCTTCACACTTCTATATATATTTTATATACATGTTTTATTGATTCTATTTACTCGCTTTGGAGTATTTATTCATTATTCATGTAGATGTTAAATTTAGATTTTTTGCTGTAAGGTATTGTGTTTTCATGTCTCTGCATCACACTCCATCTAGTTATTATTTATCCCGTTAGTGCATCATTAAGATATTCTAACCAGTAGTTTAGAAGCAGTAGTCCCATGGATGGTGCACCATAGGTGTCCTGGACATTTGTCCTGTCATGTTTAGGTGTAGACTATTTTTTAGCATGGTATGGGGTTTAATTATGTCTTTATATTTTAATCGATCTAGTTTAGATATTGTGAAGACACCCTAGCCTGTGGTGCAGAAGTAGTCACCTTTGGTTCGTAGACATCTGTGTTCTGTCATTTTTATTTCAGTTGTTTATTGATCAGGCTATTTGTTTAGTTATGGGGCTTGTTTAATACGTTGCCCCTTGATGCATAGTCTCCGATATGCATCTAGACTTGTTGCTCCATAATCGAAGAGTTTTGTTGTTTTGTTAGGTGCACTGCGAGTGTGTATGGCTCGCTGTGCCTGAATGTAGTAGTTTTGCTGTTATATGGAGATTTTTTACATTTTAAATGACTAGGCTACACTGCCATCTGTTGGCGACCTATAAACATTACAATTACTGCATGTTTCTTTCTCCGCCTGCAGCGACGTTATTACGTTAGCAGGTGTGTGTCTAGGAACAGAAAGTGTTTTGGGTATATGCGTGGATGCCATACATCGCACATAGTAGCAGTTTTAGGATTGTTTTATTACATCTTGGATTACAGCCATTGGTTTGATACACTTACTGTTTTCTTTTCTATATGGTAAGTGATCTATGTTACGGGATTGTTTACTCGTACGGGTTTGTGCAGTCGCTCCTTTGAGTTGGCTCACTCTAAAGCCCCTTTGAAACTGTCTACACGATGTGCTTAAATGTTTAATGTTTCTGCTTTAACACATAGGCAGCTGTTATTTTTTAAAGTTTGGGAACTTGATCACTTTTTATATATAGCGGACGCTTGCCAGAATGCAATCTTAATGTATTTGTGTACTTCAGTTAGTATGGGGAGGTCTGCTAGCATGACATATATTCATGCTTGTGTATATAATATGCTATGCTATTTTTATGAGAAATGCTTATTTTAATGTTGTTTTATTGAATCCATCTATGAGATTTTAAGATTGTAATAACTTTTGCCCTACATATAGCTGTTTCTATACTAGTCAATGTGGATTTATATCTTTGTATTTTTTCTCTATGTGAATTTTCAACTATACTCTAGTTGATATATTCATATGATGATACTGTGGTTGACTAGTTTTGATTGGTTTGGGCTCGACCAATTACTAGAGCTCTTAAGATTTTTAAACCTGCTCAGTAGTTACTGCCTTGTAAAGTCTGAAGAAGCCTAAGGGTGAAAGCGCTTACTGGAATAAACCTGTTTTTTGATCAATTTTGGATGCTGGATTTCTTTCCTGGAGTTTTATAAGTGAGTTATATGCCATTTGGAGACCACACTTGAACTTTATGATTTTTTTGATATTGTACTATGTCGAATCCTCAAAAACCGAAGACCTAACAATGTCTATGGAAGATATGCATAGCATATCACTGTAATACAACGGTACAGAACCGACAGAGTGGACAAATGTATGTTAACCCTACATCTGTATCTACACTACATTCCCGTTACGGGTGTTTGCTCCACCTGCCTCTCAAAAGATGCCTCAGCAGTTATCCATCGGTCAGCCCTGGTGTGTGGCCAACCCTCCACCTACTAATCTATCCACATCCGCATTCTTCAGCATAGCTGAGGAGGTCCCTCCTGTGGTGTTATAATCTAGACGTCGTAAAACACCGAATGTAGACATTTGCCTTGTGATGTGCCCAAAGCCGGCCGTAGGCATACGCCAATCCTGTGGCTGCCCAGGGCACCGCTCTAGTAGGGCCACCTGTCTAGTAGGCGTGTCACGTAGGTATACCAAGATGGGTGCACCATGTGTTGTGTTGGCGTGCGCCATGTAGCCCCACAGCCTAGGGCAGCTGACGATCTAAGGCCGCTGCCGTTGGAGGGGTAGTACAGTCTGCAGGTATGTTCAGACGTGCCCATGTAACAGCGGTCCACAAGGATACCCATAGTGGCGACAGCTGCACACATGGCTATAGCGGGACACACACACGGCCATGCATACAGCACAGTTAGACATACACACACCATAGATAGGCAACTACACACAAGGTGTATGTCGTCTATGGGTACAGTGTCAGGACAGCAAGGATAGCTGTCTGCCACGTAATCCAGCAGATGTCTATGAGGTGTTCTGGAATACGGACGGTGCATGGACAATGTGTGGATATGCAACGTACCACAGTTATATGTGTCAGCCGTGACAATATGCGATACATGGGGAAGACAGCTGTCCATGGTAGAGCAGCGGTACGTCCACAACATAGGTACATAGATATACAAAGAAAGAGATACAGACAGACACATCCGGCAGGCCCGTGAGTGTAATGTACACAGCAGCACCCCACAACACCATAGTAGGGTGCACGTGGAGAACACGCTACGGAGGTCGCCGACCAGAACAAGCACACAAGTAGTACACGAGCTGCGTCCCGCCATCCACAAACAAAAGGATGGTGCCAGGTTATGGGTGTTCCGCGTAAAACTCAGAGCCATACCGTATGAACCCATGCAGCTGGGAGCCTGGACACACACACACATGTGGCACGCATGATGATTGACCACACCCCCACATACTCAACCGCACAAACGTACAACACAGGTATGGTATGCGCTACGTGGACCACCGAGTACAGCACCAGCAGAGGCACATGTACAGGTGGGTGGCAACAACCATACAGGAATGACTGCTGGTAGGCAAGGTATGTGTTTTGAAGCATCTAAAAGCATGTTCATCCGCAGAGGCAGCTGGAAACACACACACACACACGGAAGGGCCGGGAGACGAACCTACGCCTATCTACATGAACTCACTACAGCATGAAGCATTTACAGAACGCGCTACCGAGTTTACTGAGCAGAGCGCTGTCAGAGGCATACTTGTAGGCTGGTGACATCACCCGCAAGACAATAGCTGGCAATAGCCAAGGTATGTGTTGCGAAGCGTCTAAAAGCATGTTCATTCGCAGAGGCAGCTGGAAACACACACACACACACACACACACACACACACACACACACACACACACACGGAAGGGACGGGAGATGAACCTACGCCTATCTACATGAACTCACTACAGTATGAAGCATTTACAGAACGCTACCGAGTTTACTGAGCAGAGCGCTGTCAGAGGCATACTTGTAGGCTGGTGACATCACCCGCAAGACAATAGCTGGCAATAGCCAAGGTATGTGTTGCGAAGCATCTAAAAGCATGTTCATTCGCAGAGGCAGCTGGAAACACACACACACACACACACACACACACACACACACACGGAAGGGGGAGACGAACCTACGCCTATCTACATGAACTCACTACAGTATGAAGCATTTACAGAACGCGCTACCAAGTTTACTGAGCAGAGCGCTGTCAGAGGCATACTTGTAGGCTGGTGACATCACCCGCAAGACAATAGCTGGCAATAGCCAAGGTATGTGTTGCGAAGCGTCTAAAAGCATGTTCATCCGCAGAGGCAGCTGGAAACACACACACACACACACACACACACACACACACACACACACACACACGGAAGGGCCGGGAGACGAACCTACGCCTATCTACATGAACTCACTACAGTATGAAGCATTTACAGAACGCGCTACCGAGTTTACTGAGCAGAGCGCTGTCAGAGGCATACTTGTAGGCTGGTGACATCACCCGCAAGACAATAGCTGGCAATAGCCAAGGTATGTGTTGCGAAGCGTCTAAAAGCATGTTCATCCGCAGAGGCAGCTGGAAACACACACACACACACACACACACACACGGAAGGGACGGGAGATGAACCTACGCCTATCTACATGAACTCACTACAGTATGAAGCATTTACAGAACGCGCTACCGAGTTTACTGAGCAGAGCGCTGTCAGAGGCATACTTGTAGGCTGGTGACATCACCCGCAAGACAATAGCTGGCAATAGCCAAGGTATGTGTTGCGAAGCGTCTAAAAGCATGTTCATTCGCAGAGGCAGCTGGAAACACACACACACACACACACACACACACACACACACACACACACACACACACACACACACACGGAAGGGACGGGAGATGAACCTACGCCTATCTACATGAACTCACTACAGTATGAAGCATTTACAGAACGCGCTACCGAGTTTACTGAGCAGAGCGCTGTCAGAGGCATACTTGTAGGCTGGTGACATCACCCGCAAGACAATAGCTGGCAATAGCCAAGGTATGTGTTGCGAAGCGTCTAAAAGCATGTTCATCCGCAGAGGCAGCTGGAAACACACACACACACACACACACGGAAGGGCCGAGAGATGAACCTACGCCTATCTACATGAACTCACTACAGTATGAAGCATTTACAGAACGCGCTACCGAGTTTACTGAGCAGAGCGCTGTCAGAGGCATACTTGTAGGCTGGTGACATCACCCGCAAGACAATAGCTGGCAATAGCCAAGGTATGTGTTGCGAAGCGTCTAAAAGCATGTTCATTCGCAGAGGCAGCTGGAAACACACACACACACACACACACACACACACACACACACACGGAAGGGACGGGAGACGAACCTGCGCCTATCTACATGAACACACTACAGTATGAAGCATTTACAGAACGCGCTACCGAGTTTACTGAGCAGAGCGCTGTCAGGAGGCATACCCCTACGTGGGTGGTATCATTTGCAGAGGCAATGCGCCCGATCGTGAAATATGTCAGAGTGCGCAGTCACGCAGCCTGTTACCATCCCAAGGTCGCCGTACAGTAACACGTTAGTGCTGCAGTCGGGAATACCAAGTAACTACTGATCAGTACATCACTGCCTACTGGGCATGCTCAGACACTTAGACTCGGCACAGAGCAGACATGCATACACATGGTGCGACGGCATGGGTGGCGGAATGTGGACCGTCGTGTGTGTCCAGTCACACAACAGCAACCTGGCCATGCCACAGATGTGGCCGTTGCGAAGGGGATACAGGCATGCACCCGGGGTATAACTGCAGTCGGGCATGGTGTGCACTGTGCTGTGTGTCTATCTACACAGCTGCCTACTGGGCATGCTCAGACACTTAGACTCGGCACAGAGCAGACATGCATACACATGGTGCGATGGCATGGGTGGCGGAATGTGGACCGTCGTGTGTGTCCAGCCACACAACAGCAACCCGGCCATGCCACAGACATGGCCGTTGCAGCGGGGAATATCTAGGTGCAATTAACCAGTTGTAGGACTGGCCTACAGTTTGTTGCATGCTACAGACAACCCTCCCAAACACAGGATACCTGCACAGACGTCCTGAGGACACTGGTGAGTGTGCATGCTCTCACAACAGCACCGTATTGGGTGACATGAACCACCCATACATAGACTGGGAACATTACCCATGGCACAACACACTCGCCACCGGTCCCAGGTGTTCTCACACCTGGCCACTGTTAAACAGCCATGCACCATACACACTAGGGGGGGATGTCTGACAGTTCTGCCCATCACACATGGTGAGGATATGCCCCACACAGGATGTACAGCCCTCAATGGTGATGCCAGACCATATAGTGGATCCACTGGTCATCCACATCCTGCACCCAACACCGGCATGGGGGACCTAAGTGATGACCTCTCCACAACAAACCACACACATCATACGACCGGTGTGGTACCCTACAAGTCCTCCATGCCAGTGTTGAACACAGGCCAGACTGCCAACCGCCTTATGAATGCCTTCTCTGAGCACCCCCATGCATGTCTGCAACAGGCAAACATGATAACATCAGGACCTTGTCCACCACAGGTAGGCACATGGTGTGGTGGACCCCAGCCACTGACAAGCTGTACATCAACAGTTGGAGCTAATACATGACAGAGCAATGTCAGTACCAGGGAAACCATCTCCCATTCATACCGGCGTCACCATACGGCCACACATACAATCATCCACGGCCGCTTGTGGGAGTGGTACTGCAGAGGGCACATGAGACAACCATAGGGCCTTCCCTAACTGTGGTAAGGACATGGTTGGGGGCACACAGACTTGGCCGGAAATGGTCCAGAATGGTACAACGGTCACTGCACCCACAGACATTGTCTACAAACCAGCGGACATGTTCCATGCATACATCCACCCCCCCCCAAGAGGGGACATATCCATCCCACCAGAGTGTAGCCTCCAAAACATCTCATATGGCCTGGAGTGATCTCATAAGTCTATGGCGGTTGACACAGCACCAATGGGCACCGATGGTGTCCCTGGCTGTGTGCTACCCATCCTCATTGAAGCCCTCGACCCACACATGAGGCCACTGTGTCATGTTAGCCTTACTATGGGCTATGTCCCCGATGGATGGCATATGGCATCTGTGGTCCCACTATGCCAGGGTAGTGCTCTTCTGGACTGTAGACAGCCACACCCTATCAGCTTGACAAGCCTTGTCTGCAAAGCTGTGTGGAGGTCCATACAGGTGCCCATGGATACAGACAGCGGTGTACAGCCAATACCAGAACATACCCACAACAACATAGTCAAGGGTGGATCCTGCCTCCCGAAGCTGCTCGTCCTGTCTGGAGTGGTCACCAAGGCCATTGATGGGGATACGCGGGTTTGCACACAGTACCATGACCTGGTGGGAGCGTTCAGAGTACACTCCACATGGGACTCATGGAAAGGCTTGCCAGCGTACATGTGGGGACATATGTCACCCGATGGTTCTCAGAAAGGTTGGAGGTCACACCACACAGGGTTGGTGTTCCTGGTGCCGTGTCACACTCATATCTGGTCTCCAGTGGAGGCCCACAGGGCTCAGTCCTGGGCCCCCTGCCATACGGCATTCGACCTTCAAATGTGCATGCAATCATAGGGGATTGTGGCAGACAAGGTATGCAGATGGCTACACACCAGCCACCATACCCAACACCCCATGTGACACGGACATCCACCTAGGGCGTAATAGACATGGATAACTGGTGCCAGAGCCATGGCCTGCTGCTACATGCCAGAGAAGGTGCAGACCTACCCAGTGTGAAGGACATGTTCGGCCCAATGTAACATGTAGGTGGTAGGCCATTCAAAATGGTGGACATGTTCATGGAAATGGGTACCACACCTGTCGGTAACCTCTGTCAACACACACAATGGCAATGTGTGTGTGAAGGCATTCCACTGTGGCCACCTAGTCTGGAAGGAATCGCATCCACATCAGGGGTGTTCATTGTACCCCTGTACACATCACACACCAGAGCAATGACTGCGTACAATGGCACATCTGGCCTGTACCTAAGCTGACACCTGCAGCACTCAGAAGGACCACAAATGTTCCACAATGCAGGGATGACGGTGCTAGGACATGTGTCACAAGCTGCACGACCAAGGGGACTCCAGCTGTATACCTTCCCAGCACATCTGCTCTGTGGTGATCTGTGCCTGGCATACATGGCCATGTCCGACCTGGGTGACATGGGCATATTCCACCTCCTAGGCTCCAGGCAAACACGGGCACAGAAGCGACTGTCAGACACCTCACCACAAAGATGAGTGGGACATGCTGGGGGAACAGGGTCAACGGCCAGAGACCCCCTACGACACGGAGAGGAGTGCCAGCCCATGTTAAGGAAAGGCCCTGACTGCCTTCGTCCAGGAGTAATCATGATGTGTGGATGTGTGAACATAGTTATGCGCCAGGCATCATCCGTGTGTCAGTGCTGGATGAGGGACTGGGGACTGATGCATGTGGCATCCCCATCCTAAGGGGTGTTAGCAGCCACACACAGTCATGCGAGGTCTCCACATGTCGTAGGGCACATAGCCTGGTATGTACATGTGCACCTATGTACCTATGTAGGGGTCCATGCCAGTTGCGGGTACCTGTACTATGCTGATGTTGCCAGACATGCCTGTGGGTACCCCATGACTACACGTGGGGAACTAATAACAGTGCTCCCAGTAGGCACATGCAAGCACACCATCATTGTCATACGGGTTAACTGAACCAACATGGTGCTACACATGTAACCACCACGCATACTGTGTACACAGATCAATGAATGCTGCACCTGCCCTACATGGTATGTCTGCTGCATGATGTCAGTGCACAGCCCACATCACATACACACCTGTCACCAGCCATACACACACACCACAACATACACATCACGTACTATGCGGACACAGGTATCACATACACCTCTCACTATCTTGTCCACCCTGTGCATCAGAATATGTTTGCATAACCGTGCACCGATGGTGTAGCTCACAGTTCTGCGGCAGAGACTTCATCATATGCACAGGGTGATGTGTGCCACAGGCATGGGCTGTACCAATGGATGACATCATGTGTGTGTGTAAGGGCCTGTGCATTGACTGGGCATGACTGTGTAGATTGCATGTGGATGTGGTGGAGCCCTACAGTTGTGTTTGCTGTGTGTGGGTATGTGTGTACATGGTTCAGTCATCTGTGATGCCTACACGGGGTATGCTTGACAGCCCCAGACTGTACAGTGCAGGTGTTACGGCTCACTGTGTCCGCCTGCGGCGGCGTGACCCGCGCCTGCCTGGGGTCGCACGGGCACTACCGGGCGGAGATACAGACTGTCCACTCTCCGATGTCACATGTCCGCTGGTAACGTGCCCACGCCGGGGCCGTCCAGGGCCGTCCACGTGGCCTGCTGTGTCCTGGTGTGGTTGGTGTAGTAGCAGCTGCACTGCTGCTGCTACCAGCACTGTGTGGGTGGGCATGGGAGGTGGCACGCACACGCTGACCTGCACCTGTTGGTGTTACTGGCCCACACCCACGTGCCCTATGCCTCACCCCTACCATGTGTTCCAGCACAGACAGCTCACGCTCACGGATGGCCATGCCTCGGTCGAGGATCCCAGCCATCTCACCCAATCTCCTATCCAGAACATCGGCAAGATGCTGTTGGGCATTCGCCAATGACTGGATGTTGTCATTCAAGGAACGGATTGCAGACCTCTGCAGCCTCTGCCCTTCCAGGTTCTGCCGTTCGGCACGTGCCTGTGCCGCCATTACAGTCTGGAACATGCGTCTGGTTATACCAGCTGCTGCACCCTGTATGGCAGGTGTATGTCTAGCGGTGCTCCCCCTACGAGCAGCACCTGCCACATGCCTGTGTGGCACTGCACCAGTCATTGCACTGGCAACATCGTGTGTAGCCACACCTTCTGCAGCCACCGCACATTCCTGCTCGGTGCCAACAGACGCTGACTGACCGTCATCTATGGGCAATGGTGTTGGGGTATGTGTCGGCATCTGAACCGTGTGCAGGGATGAATGGGACGTAAGTGTGATGTTCTCCAATGGCACAGTGTCTGCCTGTGACGACCCTGCCTGTGCCTCATGCACATGGTCATCACCACTAGTATCTGTGTGGACACTAGCCTCAGATGGCCCGCAGGAGGGGAACTCACCTACAGCACCTGTCAATACAAGGACATACCATCCGTTACAATACAGACATACACACACACACACACACACACACACACACACACACACACACACACACACACACACACACACATCATGCATGTGATAGTGCAGGTGGCATGCAGCATTCCCACAGCACAGACCAGTGAATGCAGACCAGACATTCATAGTGGCAGTATGCACAATGCCCTGGTGGGTACACTACAACAGGCAGGTGTCTTTTATTAGGCATGCAGTACACACATTCATGGTAGTTTGCATGCATCACCGTGATACACCGTGTGGCCACGGGCGAGTTGACACTACACATGGCTGCCGACACTATGTCATGTACACTGCAAACATGTGCGGTATCATGTGGACATGTGACAATGGTGTCCCACCACATGCACCACATCACAACAGCTGTCACAGTGCAGTGTTATGTGTACAGTCTACAGATACAATGTATGGGTAACAGGGATGTCTGTGCAGGTGCGGTTGGTGTGAGCTGTATACATAGCTGTACAGTGTGGAGTGCAGGCACTGTGCCACTGCACAGTAGCAGGACACAGGTATGTTTCTGTGCGATGCGTGACCTGGGCGCATTACATTGCCATGTCTGACAATCAGTTCAGCTGCTCAGCAGCACATATATGGTGGACAATGGTGGCACCTGTAGTAGCTGTGGACAGGCATTCCATGTCACTGGTGTATCACATCGCATGTCCAGGGGTCCACTACAGTGATGAGGCCACTATGTGTGTACAGGGTGCAACAGTGAATACCCACTGTGGATGTACTGTGTGACAACATGCCTATAGGTATCGGCCATGGCCTTGTCTGTCTGGGTCATTGACAATTGTGTGTGGTGGACATCGTGCACACGGCCCTGTGGTGGCCCATGTCACATACAAACATACTAGTGTAAGGTGTCACATTCCCTACGGATATGCAGACAGTGTGGATGTCTGCCATGTCGTGCATAGGTCATGTCATGGTGTGAAAATGTTGCAGACAGACATCCACGTGCATGGGACATGGTATGTGCCATGTCACAACGTGTGCACCCAATGCAGGGGCATAGGTCACATTGGTAACACCTGTGCTCTGGCCAGATCACAGCTCACTATGTGGTACTGTGTGCATACTGCAGAGGCATACCAATGCATACTACACATGCAGCCATTGTGGAACACCGACAACATTGTATGCATAGCTGACTGCACATAACACACCAATAGGTTGTGTGGTGTCATACCACTCTACGCTAACGGTTGTATCTACTGTACATGGGTGCTGTGTGTGTCGGGTGGTGCAGCCTGTATACCGTGACTGGGGCACACACAGGTGTGCATGTCATACCTGGACACATGGGGAATATCAATACACTGTATCATGCCTTTGACTAGCAACAGACTTACCTGCGACAGACCCTTGTCTTTGCGACACGCCAGGCGTATCTGTAAAGGAATGACACAAAGGTATACACATTATCCATTACTATCGCCACAGTCAGCACTGTGCATGTCACATCATGCATCTGTGAGTTCGCATCTGCTATGCACATGTCTGGTAACACAACATAGCATACTGTAGTATGCATCTTGTGTGGACATATATCTGGCATGTGTTGCTATATTATGTGTTGTACTATGACACCCACTCCCACGTCGCTTATCATACAAACATGCAACACTGACTTACCAGGCAGCTCCGACCTCATAGTTTGCACGACACCCACCTCCACGATGGACGCATGAGTTTCTGTGTGTTGTTCCGTGGGTGTCCCCAGACTGGCCAGGAGCTCCTCTGTGGCTGTGAGTGGGGGCTGTGTTGGTGGACCACCACCTGTCCCACGTTGTTGTCTGGCGATTGCAGCGGCACGCTGTCTTGCATGCCGGATCAGGTCTGTGCAGTGCCTGCGGATCTGCTGATAATTGCGGTTGTATCCGCCCAGGCTGTTCACCCTCCTGCACATCTCCTCCCACATCTCCTGTCGTTCCTGTGCCTGCTGTGGCACATGACTGAATAAGTCGTCATGATTTGTATGGAGGTATGGGATGATCACCTTATTCTCCTGATGGCTGAAAGCGGGAAGCCGGGAACGTGGCATTATCTGTAAGACATAATGATGGTGGCAGGTCACATTTACACTGCTGTGCTGGCATACTGTTGGAAATACATTGCTATGACGTGTGGGACATCTGCACAGTAATCTGTGAAAGGCATCGTGGCAGTGACACAGCCGATGTGTTGGCTTCACACCATTGAGCAGTGGGTGTCACATCATATCTGTGTGCCACCCCATCACACTGTACACGCACCATGTAGATGTTAGCCTGCTGTGGACATGTGTACCTGGCTGCACCTGTGTCCATATCACTTGGCATAGGTCCCCATGTGACGTCGGTGCTACTGTTCACCTGGGCGCTGTGTATATGTCAGTAAACATCACGTCTGTAGCCATTGTGAACATCAGCAGTGGCACTGTACACATACACATGGACACCTGCACATGCATGTGTTGTGCCATGTACATCCACACAGCACTGTGCGGGTGTTGGACAACTTGCCACAGCTCACCTGTGTTGCACATGTGATAGACATAGGGCAATGTGTAACCATGACACATTAGCAGGAAAGGCCATGCATAGCATGTACACACACACATTGTCCAGAGCAACACACAGCACCTGTAACACCACAGGGTGCATCACCGCCACATTACTGCTGTGTATGGTTGATAGTGAGAGTGCCGTTTGTCCATTGCACCATGTAGGACTGTGATAGCTCATGCAGCCTTGCTGGGCAGGGCTGCATGGTATGGCAGGGTATGCCACATACATGGCACTGGGCTGTGATCCACCTGCGGGTTGGCGATATTGGCAGGGTGGCTGTCCATTCCGTATGTCATTGCTATGTGTATATGGACATTCAACATGTCTATCACCATGGTGTGGACACTGGCCTCAAGCGAGGTATGCTGCACACTGCTTGCTGAGGGTGTGTCTGGTGCATGCAGGTATCACACATCCATGCATACACTGTAACCCTGGCAGGTGCTATGTGCTGGGATATTGATCAACACAGTGCTGTATGTGGACACACACCGCTATCCCGTGCACATGGATGGTTGCCTGCACTGATGTGGGTACCACATATGTGTACATCCAGTGCCTGCTGCCACCCCATGTCTGCTGCTGCACTACACACCGCCATCCCTCCCTCTGTGAATGTGGTGTTGGGCACAGCATAGGTATCCATGTATGGGGACAGGGATGTTCACATAGCAGGGTCACTGATGGTATCGTCGATCTGACCATACACGTATGACGCACCCCTCACACATACAGCCCATTCATATTGTTGTTCACAACGGTGACACAGCTATATTGCTATGCCGGAGACATTCACAGCCATACATACACAGATGCATGCACGTCCATCTGTGGCATGGCCTGGACTATTGCTGTGGTTCAGCACATAACGTGTTTGACTGCAGCTGGCGCCAGACCTACTGTGCACATGTCTACACGGTAAGCCTGTTCTACAGTAGGCATCTGTGATGTGCTGTGCACATCTCATATCTGCACATTTGGTTGGTGTCCATCGGTCCACGGGCCAGTGGTGGGACACACAGGGATGTTGCTGAACATATATGCATGCAACCCTGTACAGCTGTAACGCTAGCCTCTCAGATGCTCATGTGTCGTGGACGTGAACAACGTACACGCACATGTGGTTGTGGGCTGCCGTCCGTACCCATCTCCTCCTGTGGTTGCTATCATCCCACACCCTCCTTGTATTGTATGTTCAGGCTATGCACCTATGTGGGGCTTGTGGGCATGCAATACGATACGATATGCCTTTGCACCCATCACAGACAATGTCACACAGGTACACCGGCAGCCGTACCGTCACTGCTTGTTGTCGGCACATCACATGTGGTACACACATAACACATCTCCTGTGGGACATGATCAATTGTTCGGGCATGTCCAGCGGTCACATGCCACAGCTACCCCTACATGACAGCTATGCAGGACATGTGGCTGTACAGCTACTATCACATGTACACGAGCATTGCCCCCCTACCTACATCACGTGGTACTACCTGTGGGGTATGTGCGTCTGCATCCATGCTATGGCCATAGATGACAATTGTACATCAATATGTGCAACATACCTCATTGGGGTTGTCATGTGCACATGTTCCACATGTCAATGCATTGTTTGTGTCTGTTGGGCGGTCATTGTAGTGCATGGTTTACATGGCTGCCATAGCGTACTGTGTGTGATTCCAGGTACTTCATTGGGCTACCAGCATTGTACATTTCCACAGCACATTCCAGCCATCATGTAGCCATCTTAGATGACAGTGGGAGGTGTTCCGCCATGTGCACATATGTCACACAGTGCGAGGGTGACTGACACACATTGTCAGGACTGGGTTCTGACTGCTGTGGATGTGTGTTATGGTGTTGACAACCATGACTGCGCCAGATGGTGTCATCTGGATGTGTAACATTCACAACACACACCTACCTTCACATAGCAGCACATTGTCCACAACAATGGACATTCCTGCATGAACACTGTGTGCAGTATGGCTGTATGACCACTGCATGTACCAGTGGTAGCCACCAGCATGGCTGCCTACAACAGCAGTGTGTATCCTGTGCATACATGGGTTACACCTGTCACAACACACCTGTGTCAGATGGCCCTGTAGTGGGTGACAGTGCAGTCCCACACATCATGTAACAGTATACATCGTGCACCAGTATGTTGCGGACATGTGAACGGCTGTGCTACTCAACATATGCACGCATGACACATCACCTGGTACACCGTGTCTGCCTTGCCACCTGCTATTGTGACCACCCTGTGATGACATTGTATGGGCCACATGGACTGGGACATGTGATGGCTCAATGGTGAATTAACCCTCCGGGTGTGTGTCTAGCCAGGTGTCCAGTAGCCAGTGGTCTGCACACAGGGATACTGTACATTGGCCTACTCTGTCACTGGGACTGTTGACTATGGTCATACTGTACTTATGCAGGCATGTGGTGTTTGTCCAGTCTGACAGTCGTGTTCAACCACACTACCGTGGCACACATGACCTGCGGACATCTGCCTAAGGTGTGCAGCCCACATGTACATCTTCACATGCTATGCTGCCTGTGCAGCAGTGTCACATGTCTGTCTCCGGCAGGGCTGTCACAGGCAGGCACAGCATGCAGTGATGTGTGACAATGCTTACACCCTCCACTGTGCTGTACACAAGCACTGCACACACAGTATGGCACGCATGTCATTTATCTGCAGTGCCTGGGACCTGCCTCCATGCCCTACACAGCACACCTGCCAGTCCAGATTGTACACAGATCATACCTCCCAGGCACATACCTGGACTGCAACAAACACGGGTGGGTGGTTCCCACACCACACAGTGATTTACACACATACTGTATATTCCCGAGACACATTGCATCATAGGTAATCCATGTTCAGATACCCATGTTGGGGACCGCTACACACATTGTGACACGCGACGGTGAATACACTGTACACCACAGGTTACATGCTGGCCGTGTTGTCATACTGTACATTGCACCTGGGACAGTTGCTACTGCCATGTACTGACAGCAACACGCACTTCCCTAGTATGGACTCCCATGTACCCACACATGCTTGGCCATGCAGTGCGCATAGCTGGGTGACACATTACATGACACATACCATACCTACACTACCCTCGGCATGCACCATACCTCCATGTGTCTGTGTGCTATACCTACAGACATCCCCACTCTGTTTGCTGAACATCCATGCTTCTCAGCCCTGCTAGCCATGCCCTAGACACACGACCATCGCAACATGCATGGTACATACGCTCTACAGCCGGTACTACCGACATCCACTGACAGAGGTAGTTGATGGCATGGCACCCCGTACGATGGACAGTATACGTGACTATGCCAACACATATCACAGTGCACTTCCGCTACATTTACGCACTGGTAGGGACCATGCTATTCCACACAGAGACATGGTGGTACTGGCCTTTTCACAGACGCCACAGTGGTATTCCTGTTCCATGCACATGTGCTGTATGGGCACATGTGCAGGCTGTTGCACAGTAGTTATGTTCACATGTGTGTGGTGCGTCACTTGACAGTCATGGTGGGTCCTCATGGTGCATCACATACTCCACAGCTAGCTACCTACACATGACTGCCATACATTGCAGTGTGGGCCCTCACACAGTGTGGTGGTATGTCTCTGCTGTTTGGCTACATCCACATTCAATGCAGCATACAACACTCATGCAGGCATTGCCAACACAGATGTTGCTGGCATCGTGCCTGCCAATGGGGTACCTACCAACAATACACACTCTCACTCACGACAGGGTTCCACTCCATGGCTGGACATTGTATTAACCCTGTGGACACATACATGGTACTGCCATGCACACGTTATGTCCTGGGACACGGTCCCAATGTCACCTCCGATCTCCGTGGTTGTTGTATCCCGCCAACCTGGCTGTGTTATGTCTCTGCAGCAGCACACTGCATTGACTGCTAGCCCGTTCATGGACGTTGTGTACCCTGACCACCACACTACCACATCTAACACACTACACATGGGTGGTACTGCATTGCACATATGGGGCTGCATTTGTACACCCATGACTGGGCCATTCAGTATGGCACTGGGCCACATCCTCACATACATGCTTCACACACTCATTGACGACCTCCATGCCTTTACTGGCACCCTTGTTGGGCTTCTGTGCGCCACAGCACACCACATCCACATGCTGGCCACCTGTCATACCATTGCATGGGTGGTTGGTGTGGTACAGAGGGTAACAAATCACACATTATCCGCTCTTTGCCCTTCAGCGCCATTCCACATTATGGTATTGCCAATGTCCGCATCCAGCATCACATCATACCCTATGTCTCAGGATGTTACACCATGTGACTCCTGTACAGGTCACACAGTGGTGCAGGCATATCATGCTAACTACAACATGTCAGGTACATGTGACATTGCACAGTCCTCAGTCATGTGGCCCCTCATGCTCACTATTTGCTTACAAACACTACATGCTGTCACACAGTACTGTCCATGCCTACATATACCACATGTACATACCTGGCAGCATTCTAGCTCAACCTACTCATACTGCTAACAACCATACAGGTGTCAGTGTGGCAGATATATCATGTGGATGTCATTGCATCAGTTACATCACACATAGTGCATACACATCACCTTTGCATAGTGACAGTCATGCACTGTGTATCACATGGATACTGTCCCTATACATGCATATCACATTGTACATGGTTGCTGTACACACACATGCCCCACATGGTGCTGTGGTTGCCATATTCCACTATGGCGTGGGTACACATGTGCAGGGCCACACATTTCTGGACTGTATGTCTAGCTGATACATTGGGTGCCCTTGTACCTGTGCCATACACACATGTACCGCGGGCAATGTTACAATAACACATGTGTGGTGTACCTTACACAATGGATACACCTTTACATGTCACAGTATAGTCATGCCGTGATGTCTACCCGGCTCAGACAGTTTACATATGCAAATGACAGTCGTGAAACACATCTGTACTCACCTGCATACCACTAACACAGGGGTGTCATCTACTCTGCCATGGGCCATGTTCTCCGCATTACTGATGCATGTAGTACTCCTACATGGCGTTTGCAGTGGGCAGGGTGAATGGAGCACTCCTGCATGTGTGCACACATGCCACATTGCCCAGCCTGGGCATCTGTGTGACCTCCGCAGACTGGACACACACCGTGCTGTGGGACATAGGTCCTGTGCACATCCCACAGGGACACACTGTGTCACTGGTCATGTGATAGCTCCCTTGCTGGTAGGGTGACACAGACCCATGGTACCACCACAGTGGCAGTACAGTATAGACATACAGTTGACATCCACCTCTGCTGTTCAGTGGACACTACCATGGGGGGGGTGACACTACTGTGTACATTGCACATGTGTTTACACACGGCCCTGCCGGACATCATTGTTGCACACATTGCACCTGCTACAGAACGTTTGGACATGGTTACTTGCTGTTCCCTCCATTTCGGGTACCTATTCTGCTACTACTCTGTCCCATATGTGCAGGCCATACATATCCTGTTTATGTACATAACATTAGGCCATCCCTCCATCATGCATGCTATGCCTGTGATACTGTATATGATTTCTGAACATATCCATCATGACAGCTTTGCATTACACATAATTGACATAGTCACCCCTACTGCGAGGCATACGTGCACGTCGTGCGCACATTCCGTATGACATCGACGGTATATGCCCATACACATGTGTGCTGTGACACTATACATACATGTCCTATCCCCTGCTGTGGCACTTCATTGTTGGATATCCACTGCCAGCATCAGCGTGGGTGGTGGCATTGTTCTGTGTTTGAAATCCCTATGGCGGACCTGGGGTAGGGTTACCACCTGTCCCACTTTGCAAGGGACAGTCCCTCTTTGGGCAGTTGTGTCCTGACAAAACATATTACAAATGGCAAATGTCCTGAGATTGTAGGACATAATTATGTCCCATTTTTATGTAATAGTTGCATAACATAGTTATTTATGTATGTAAAATTCCTAAATGTTACAAGAAACACAATAAGCAACTAAACTGCTACAAGAATACGCTTTTATTTAGGCAAAAGAGTAAAGTTCTACCCTTTGTACTGACCATGGGTATGTGTCCGCCTGTAACATCTGATGTGTGTCCCGAAAATGTCCCACTTTGGCCATTTGAAAGGTGGCAAGCCTAACCTGGGGTTATCCCGGGTGTGTACATGTTGTCCCACTGCTGTGCACACGTTGTCCACAGTCGTTGGTATGCTGCGCGGCTTAGCATTACATAACCAACTTTCACCACTCTCTGCCTGATGGACAGGTATCTTTACTTACACACACCGTTCACATACTGTACAGATTCGTCATACGTATCATGCGTTACACAACAGTACATCTCGTGGGTTCGACATACCTTTCCGGCCTTTGGTTCTGTATTCGTCAGTACTTGCTTGCTACTCCTTCTTTTGTATTCGGTATTTGTTCGGTATGAACATACGGTTTGAATATCCAGGGAGTCTTCCTTATATTCGTCACCTGAGGCATGTGGGTTCATCACGCCAATAGCTGTTCCTCGGTGTGTACTTATGCGCATATCACCGGTGATCCCCCTCCATTCATACGTTACACGTCGGCACTAGGCCATGGTTCATTCCTCGTGTGGCCGTTGGTTATTTGCAATACCTTCGTGGGGATGGTATGTATTGTATCATGTTTGTGTGACTGCATCCGCTATGTGTGGTGTCAGGTACATTTCGCTGTGGTGTTAGCCGTGGATTGTGTGTGTTGGGTATGGTATTCTGTTCGACATGTGGGTCTCCGTGTCCTGGCGGCGTCTGTCGATGGCGTTGTGCATTCAGATGTGTAACATAGCTGTTATATTCCTGTACACAACGGATGCAAGGATGCATCAGCTGCTGCTAGTGTTTCCCACGCGGCTTGTTGCGGGTATGCCGCTGTCATTGACTGCCTGTATGTTTTTGCTACGGTTTTGGCTGTTATCCCTTTGATATGTGCGATGGGGTATATCTGCGGATGTGGGTGACGGGTGCGGGGTGTGGGTCTTGCATTTATACATACAAGATATGCTTGTGTGTGTGCTCCATCCCTGCTTGGGGAGCTGCAGGTTACCTGTCTGTTGTTCTGGGAATGTTTGTTTTGTTGATGTCGTGTGGTGTCGGTATCGCCTGCATGTTTGCTTCCTGCACGTATTCCTCCTTCACATCGGTTATATATCTGCGGATGTTCGTCCGTGCCTACTATCCATTGGCATTTTGTCACTGATAATTACGGTGATTGTGGTCCTGTACTTGGGACGGCCTGTATGCTTCCGGTTGCCTCCTATTCGTGTAGCGCTTGCGTACTTAACGGTCGTGGAACACACAGCGGTATTTATGGGACCGTAGGTAGCCACGATCGGTGCTGGGATAGCACATGCGTATTTTCGCCGTACATGCCTGATGCTGTGTAACGTTGCCGGCGTATCGTGTTGAGTCTACCATATGGCCGCCATACATACGGTCATGGTTTGTACATGCGTCCTTTGCATCTCCTGTTGGCTATGGTCCTGTGGTACATTCTGGGACATTTCCGCTTTGCATCGTTTTACGTCGCCACGCGCCTAGCCACTGAGGAGATGTCAGTACTACTTTGTGGGTACTGCTGTACATACGGCTATGGTTCCTGTACTGTATGCCTACGCGTGTTATTACACTCCGCCTGTGACATGTCACCTACATACACATTTTACAGTGGCACACACATTACACACACACAGCGGAACACACGACAACCTCACCTCACACATACACATATTGCCGCCATAGCTCTCAACCTTCCATTTCCAAAACGAGGAACACACACATTCATAATGTGGAACAAATGGGCAAAATGTGGAACACATACTAATGGCTTACTAACAACTTCAGCTAAGAAGGTCATAGGATGGTTAAAATATGCTGATTTACTTACAAAGAAGAACCTTTAATGAATTACTATGATTAATTTCTATTTACCAGGATTTCATTTAAATACATTCCTAACAATGAATGTGTGACAGACTATTTCAATGTGGAACTTTGAGGAACTTCGAGGAACATGAACTGTTTTAGACCCCAAATGAGGTACGTTCCTCATAATGACGTACACTTGACAGGTATGATTGCCGCTTTCGCACCGGCGGTTGCACACAGTACCTACGTTGGCCGCATCGCCGGCGGCGGTGTGTACCTCCGCACTCATATCCTATGGATATGACACGCACATATCCGTTACTGTACCGTGGCCTGGCGATCATCCCGACCAGCGGATATGTATTGATGCAGGTTGACATTTCCATGGCTGGCGTTCCTGCTCTGCCCACCCTCCCGGATGATCGGGTTGTCGTTCACTATGTTTACTATGTGGGGATTTCGCGTCTTACTTATCTGTAAACTTGCATCCCTGGGTTCCATATTAACCTGTTGTACTTTATATCTGTGTATGTGTACATATATTTCTACGTGTGTAATGATATCTATTTCCGTATCTGTGTATGCACATAAGTACATATGTAGTCGACTTGCGGCGAAAGTGGCAGCATACGGCTGCTGTAGAACCGGCGTGCGGTTGAGGTGTTGGCGTTCCATGCTCTGCTGGCTATTGGGTGTGCAGTGTTTGGGTGGTGCCTTTGTTGGAGTCACACATAGGTCCGCACATACGGTACACATTACGGGCGGACATGTTTGTGTGGCGTCCATTTCACTGTGTGTGCAGGTAAGGAGGTGTCAGTCCATGGGGCCTACGCTGTCAAAGTATGTGCTATACGTTCCCTCTTTGCCAGGGCGTAGGCATATTGGGTACGCCTCCGTCTACCTACTGGGGCTGGCACAGTGTGTTCATGGCGCTGAGCGCCCTGTGCCTGTGCTTGCCTTGGCAGTTGTGGCGGGCTTGGTGGCCCTACACCATTATGTCCCTGCAGCAGCTGTTTCCGCAGAATCATATTGTGTAGCATACAACATACTATGAATATGTGGGCACATGTGCCTGGAGAGTACTGCAAGGCTCCACGGATGTATCCAAGCACCGGAACCGTGATTTCAACATCCCAAACACACGCTCTATGATTATTCTGGTTTGTGCGTGTGCCTCATTATGGCGTTCTTGCATGTGTGTGTGTGCATTTCTGATGGGTGTCATCATCCACGGCTCCAGTGCATAGCCAGCATCCCCCACAAGGTGACCTTGTGTGATGTCCCCCCTGGCGAATACCTGATACAGCTGTGAGGCATGCCAGATATGGGAGTCGTGGTAGCTTCCAGGGCTGCCAGCACACACATCCATGATAATGCCCTGCGCATTGCACCACGACCTGGCAATTGATGGAGGTATCCCTTGCGGTTTATGTAGCGTCTACCCTGCTCCCCGGGCGGTGACTTGATTTCTATGTGCGTACAGTCTATCGCACCCAGTACCTCCGGGTATTGTGCCACGCGGTGGAAGTGGCGCATATTGCTAGCCAACTCCTCCTGAGATCTGGGGAAGTTTATATACTCATGGGCATGTCGTAACATGGCATCCAGGAACTGGTGTAGTACCCTGGATGCTGATGCCTGTGAGATACCCATTATATCCCGGTTGGCCTTTGAAAGGTACCTGTAGCCAGTATTCGCAAGCTCACACATACCTTTGTGTCCACTGGGATGGGCTCCCCTCTGTTGTCTCTTGTTCTCAGGCGTGGCGGCACAGCTCCACTATTTGCTGTAACGTGTCCCTGTCCACCCTGTAGCGCTCTACTATCTCCAGGTCTTGCAGCCCCTGGTAGGTCACCCTTGGTCTGAACACTCTCCTTCTCCTATGAGGCCTACGGTGGTTGTCGGCACCCTCCTCCGCAACTCCGTCTGTCTCTGACACATACCTATGCATCACGGCCACGGCGGCACCCAACATATACATATTAAAAGTTCCCGTGTGTTTACACCCTACGGTGCGGCGTTTGGGAAATCGCTGTGTGTTGTGTGCATTCACACTTTATACTGTTGTGCTGTATACCGGTGATGTCATTGGGTGTGTCTGTGCAGCCGTATCTGTGGATTATCTTCGGTGTTTTACCGTTGCAACTGCAACGGTATTGCCTTTAGTGTTACATTACAGTTGCCTGCATTGGCTTAGCTTTGCATCTTACATTACTGTTTCTGCACGTTGCACCTACTATTGCCTGCAGTGCATCCTGCAGGCACATGGCATATGATGCATTTTGTCTGCCGCCGCCGTTATGCTACCTCTGTACTTGGCTGTGCTATTTCGGTTCTTTGCTCTTTGCATTTCTACTACATCCCCTACTATCTTTGCATTCCTATGCCTCCCCTTTCCCGTTTTGCGGGAGTCTGCATGCAGAGTTGTCAGCTGCCGCCGTCTGCCCTTCCTGGATTGATTGGTGTTGATTGCTCATTACGGCTCCAATTACACTGCTTCCGCATTTCCTCATATTCTCCGCATTACCTTCCTATATCCGTGGTTGTTGACGGGGAGGCCGTCACATGACTGGGTTGGGGAACGTAGTCATCCTCGTGCACATGCATCTGTGCGCGCATTATGTACTCTCAGCGCATCTATTTCCTCACACGCCGGTCCTACTGCTGTGATGTGCATTGTACAGCCCATGTTTGCTGGCCTCCAATGTGCTTCCTCCTACAGTGGCACACCCCTCTGCGATTGACATGTATTCCGTGTAGGCCACTCCTCGGTATACTACCGCTGCGCCGTTTGCTCCATCCTTACACCGGCGCCGGTTTTGCGATTCACTATTATCTGCCTCATTTGCATGGCATTGACTGCTAATACATGGTTACGGCGCGAACACTGCCGCCACTCCTTGACAACCCTTGCGCTGGGGTTGAGGCTTTCCATACATACTATGGTGTGTGGTGGCTGTGCATCTGATGTGTATTATACTGCTCTTTTAGGACATTCTCATATTATTTCATTGTTTTGCACCTTCTGTGCACATATCCGGGGTTCTGCTGTGGTTTCTGCGTACATAACATTTATGTCATTATTTACAGTTTGTGCATGTTTTCTTTGGACATTCTCGGTGCCTTTCGCCATTGGCATATTGCACCTGTATGATACCTGGTGTTGTCAGCCTTCCATTACTCCTTGGTCATGTTTGGGTAAATGTAAACCGTTTTTTGGTTTACATTGCCGTGCTTACCTTCGCCTGCCCAACTTCGTGGATCGCTATTTGCCTTCATTTGCATGGTGCAATACCGCACACAGTGTGTTTAGCATACCTACGCCGGGGGCGGCGCAGGTCCGGCGCACGCCGGTAGTGCACGTGGGATTGGTTCATACCTGAATCGCTCGGTGGCCATATTTGGCTTTATAACGCCGACGCTATGCGGGCGCCTGGCGCAAGGTTCATGAATCCCGGGGACCATCTTTAAAACGGTAGTTGACTTGGTAGATAGTCATATTATAACTAATGAATTAGCTAGATTTCTTGAAGTAGAGTATCCTATGATTCCTATTATTCAAGGGATACCAAAGATTCATAAGGATGGCACGAATCCCCCCATGAGACCCATTGTCTCTGGCAGGGGATGGTGCACCGAGCCTTTCTCTTTGTATGTGGAAAAGCAGCTCCGACCAATACTTGATAAGAATAAATTTATCCTTAAAGATACTAAACAATTCTTGTCTGATTTATATGCCTTGATTAGTAAATCTGAGATGAAGGCAGACATGCTATTTGTGACACTTGATGTACAGTCTCTCTTTATGATAATTAGGTTCATAGGTTCATAGGTTGGTACTAGGCTATCAGCCCTAGGGCCTATATAAGCCTAGCCATAACAATTCCCTGGCTATTTCTTCCCACACTATTTACTTCCCTGGACCCCTGTCTAGCAGGGCGACTGACGTGATCCCCGGGGTAAACTTCCTTTCTCCCATCCAATCATCAAGGTTCCTTTTGAAGAGGACCAAAGAGGCACTCTGCTTGACATGTATGGGCGATCTATTCCAGAATCTGGGGAGTCTCTGCTTCAGGAACCTATCCCTCGAGCATGTTTTGTTTATTGTGATGACAAGGTTTAGATCCCTGGAACGTGTGGCTCTGAGGGATTGGGATTTCTTTAAGTGTAGCATGTCCAACAGCTCTGGGTTTGACATGGCCTTGTATGTTAAGCAGAGATCGCCTCTGAGTAGACGATATGCGACAGAGTATAGCTGGAGTTTTATAAGGCGGTCAGCGTAGGGCATCTGCTTTAGGCCTGTGATTCTTTTAGTGAGGAATTTCTGCGGCCTTTCCAATTGTTGCAGATGTCTTGAGAGATACATACCAAATGGGGCATTGTATTCTGTATTGGGTCTAATGAGGGATGAGTACAGTGGGACAATAACCTCCTTTTTTTCTGGATGAAAAGCCCTTAGTGATGAGATGTGCCACATAGAAGGATTTCCTGACTGTGTTGGCGATGTGGTTATCGAAGGTGAGACCACTGTCCACCTGTGTTCCTAAGTCTCTTATCACACTTTTGGTGCTTAGTGTACTGCCACCTATATAGTAATTCATGGATACATGTTTTTTCCCAAAGGGGATAACTATACATTTCTTGGCATTGAACTTGAGCCCATGGCTCTGGAACCAAGAATCTGTTTCTGTAAGGCCCTTTTGTAGAGTATCCACATCATTTGGGGATTCAATAATGGCTCCCAGTTTGCAGTCATATGCGAACTTTGTTATCCAGAGTCCCTTAGTTTTGGCCCATACTTCAGAGAAGTAGATGTCAAACAAGAGCGGTCCCAGGACTGAACCCTGAGGTACTCCACTTGTCACTTGTCTGGAGCTGGATTTGGAGTCGGCTACTTTTACAGTGTGGGTTCTATCAGTAAGCCAGTTAGCAATCCATTGGGTGATGTAGGGATTAATGCCCAGCTTAGTAAGTTTATCTATGATTCCAGAGTGGGGGATGGTGTCAAAGGCCTTGGCAAGGTCTGGATAGGCTGTGTGGACCACCTTACCCTTGTCCATGGCTCTGGAGACTGATTCGAAGAAGTCAATTAGGTTCAGGAGACAAGATTGGCCCTTTATGAACCCAAACTGGGTGGGATCCAGTGTTTGAAGGTTGCCAATGTCTTTGTTTATAAGTTCCATGATAATTCACTCCATGGCCTTGCAGATAAGGCTTGTCAGACTGATGGGATGGTAGTTTCCAGGATCCAAGGTGAATCCCCCCTTGTGGAGTGGGATAACTGTAGCTCTGCGCCACTCAGTGGGCACAAAACCTGAGGTGAGGCTATGATTAAACAGGACACTCAGGTGAGGTGCCAGTTCATATTGTAGTTCATGTAGTACACAGCCCGGGATGTCATCTGGTCCCATGGATGCTGTATTCTTAGCTTTGGAGAGTGCGTTTTTTTACCTGTGTGGCCGTTATTACCAGAATTTGGCAATCTTCCGGTATTGAGATGGGCCATTTAGGGGGTGAGAGGGGGGTGAAGTTGGCACTGAATCGATCTGCCATGATATTGGCAATATCCTTGGGATCAGTATATTTAATGCCATTCTGTTTTAGCTCAGAGCAGATCTGAGCATTGCCATTTAGATTCTTGACATAGTTATAGAAGGCCTTGTGGTTGTCTTTGGAATCTTTGGCAATTTTATTTTTGTAACTAGCTTTGGAGGATTTTATGAGGGATCCCAGTTTCTTACTGAGGCTGGTAAGGAAGTTTTTGCATCCTGGGATTTTCCTCTTTTCTGCAACAGTTTCTTCCTTTTGTTGTAAAGTTTGTTTATGGCAGGGGACCACCAGATTGGGTTCCTTTTTTTTGGATGAGAGCATCTTGGTTCTATTTGGAATGGCACGATTCATGCATGAGTGGATGTGCTCGTACAGTGCCTTAGTGTAGGATTCAGCAGTTGAACTTTCAGTTCCCAATTCCAAACGATATAGGCATAGAATCCATCAAGAATTATCTCACTAAACACAGTGAGTATAACACACAAAAGATAGATCTTATTTGCCTATTTCTAGAGATCATACTTGAAAACAATGTCTTTATTTTTGATAAGACAATGTATATTCAGCGTGATGGCATGGCTATGGGCACTTCATGTGCCAACAGCTACGCCAACATGTTTCTTGCTTTATGGGAGGAGAAAGAGCTGTTTCCCAAAGTATGGTATAAAAAACAGGTTTCTTTTTATCGCCGTTTTGTCAACGACAGTTCTTTCCTTTGGGATGGCAATATGGATGAATTGGAAAAGTGTATTACACGAATGAATAGTATGACCACATATCTTAAATTTACATCTACCTTTTCATCCACTAAAATAGAATATTTGGATGTATATGTTGAGAGAGTGATGGATACATACATTAATACTGGTGTCTGTAGGAAGAAATGCCACAGAAATACACTTCTTCATAGACTTAGCATGCACCCTCAATACATATTTAGTAATATTATTAAAGGGCACGGTATGAGGATCTCACACCTTCATGCTACAGAAGATGGCTATAAACAAGAGATTAATGCCTTAAGGAAAGGTTGTCTAAACGTGGATATAAATATTCAGAAATAGAAAATGGTCTAGAGACTATAGATTTTGTGAGAGAAAATAGAGTTGCACCATACTATTCTGACTGTACTGATGTTTATAATAAGCAAAATAGTAAAATTTCAGAACTGAAGATACCAATGTTCTTTACTGTAGATAATAAGGACATTGTGGACGTCATTAATCATCACTGGCATATTTTAACCACAGACATGGAGATAAGAAACATTGTTGGGGATAGACCTAAGTTTCAATACAAAAATAAACCTAATCTTAAAAGATTGCTCTGTTATTCTTCTGAGGAGCATCATATTACAAATTACACAGGGACCAATCCCTGTGGAAAGTGTAATTTTTGCTCATATATTAATATAGGTGACAGTTTTATACATCCAGACACAGGTCAGTTTTTCAAATTCAGAGTGTCTGCTGATTGTAGTACCATCCATGTGGTTTACCTTGCTGTTTGCCAAGTATGTTCCTCCTTCTATGATGGCAAAACCAATAGGGTTTTTCGTAATAGAATGAGAGAACATCTTTATGCTTTTAAGGTGGGCTATGAAAATAATGCTTTGGCGAAACATGTATTGGCAAATGGCCATGAGCATACTTTTCGATTCATGGTCATAGACATACTTAAGCTTAAAATAAGGGAAGGTAACATAAGGAATGGCACAGAGAAAAAGGAAATAAACTGGATAATGAGAATGAGGGCAGATAAAGGTAGAGGCCTTAAGGAGAGGGCCTCACTTAAACCCATTTTGAGGTCCAGAGCTTTAATTACCAGATAGCAAATTTGCCGTTATATTATCTACCTATATATACACATATAATATTTACATCAATGTATATTGTTCACTTGTATATATATTTCAGCCATCAATTATTACACTATTGTAGATGTTTAAATATGTTGTATTTGATTAGTATAGCATGAATTGCGCTCATAAGATGTTTTTACATACTTATATATGTTTTAATAACTTTTATTTGTACGTGCTTATATATTGATGGCGTTCATGTCTCACCTATTAAGTGTTATTTAATTTCACCATCAGCAGCAGACATTTAGCTGTGTTGCATTTTCATTTGCATAGCATGAATTGCAGACATAGGACGTATGTATGTATTTATCAATTCATATACGCCACAGTGATCTATTATTCGTGCATATATTTCTGCTATCAAGTGTTATTTAATTATAACATTAGCAGTAGACACTTAGTAATGTTGCAGTTTATATGTATTGTACTGACTGCAGCTATAGGATGTTTTTAAAATCTTTTTTGCAGCAATGCATACATTCGATTATTTTAGAATTTATATACACACATTGGATATTTAAAGCTGCTAACATGAATAGATATATAGTACCTATGAACTCGATTTTTATGTAAAGTAGTTAGTTGTATATAATAGGATATGTATACTTTTAATCATTAATTGAATAATTATCCTTGTACCATGTGATTAATATATAAGGAAGTGTCTTTGCAGTTTGAAATTTTTATGGTCTGATGAAGCGGTTTGGGAAAGCACTCACCTTTGTGCACGCATTAAAAGACTACTAATTTTATTTTCAAGACTGGATTATTTGATGCCTGGTGGTTGCCCCTTCCTATTTTTGCTATTGCATTTGTTATATATATATATATATATATATATATATATATATATATATATATATATATATATATATATATATATATATATATATATATATATATATATATATATATATATATGGGTCTACTTTAATTTACCGAAATCTCAGTTGACCGACACGTGGAAGAGGGAGACGAAATGACCGACAGGTAAGTTGACCGAAAAGGTGATGTGCCGACAGCGGATAGAGCAACAAGGGTAACGTGTGAGCGTGTCTCGGTAAGTGTGCGATAGTGACGGAGTTAGGAGCGGTCAGGTAAGTGTGCGTTGTTGTGGGATTTTGGGTTAGGGTGTGGGATAGGTGAGTGTGTGGTAGTGTCGGAGGTAGGGAGGTAGGGTTCGGGTAAGGTAAGTGTGTGATAGTGACGGAGTTTAGTTTAGGGACGGGTTAAGTGACTTAGGTTTGGAGTGCGGGTAGGGTGAGTGTGCGATAGTGACGGGCATTTTGTTTTGGGGTGGGTTAAGTGAGTTAGGGTTAGGGAGCAGGTAGGGTGAGTGTGCGATAGTGATGGGCATTTTGTTTTGGAGTGGGTTAAGTGAGTTAGGGTTAGGGTGCGGGTAGGGTAACTGTGCGGTAGTGTCGGACCTTAGGGTTAGGGTTTGGGTTAGGGTTAGTGGATATGTGATTGTGTATGATGTGTAGTTTACGTTGTTTGTGTCGGTGTAATTGTGTTCGGTTTTGTGAATTGTCGGTGTTGTGTGGTTTCGGTCATTAGGGTTCGGTGTTTTGTGTGTCGGTGAAGTGTGGTGTCGGTAAGGTAAAGTAGACCCATATATATATATATATATATATATATATATATATATATATATATATATATATATATATATATATATATATATATATGCATAGTGGTGAAAAAATAAAAGTTAAGGGAATAATATCAAAAACTGGCCCCCTATTTGCCAGATATAGGAATCAATAATAAGTTAGTGCATACAGGGGTGCCCTGATGTGTGCCTAGTCTATTTCCTAACATCCGTACATCTGTGGCTGTAATCCGCTTTTGAAGGTAATAGGTTCATAGGTTCATACTAGGCTATCTGCCCTAGGGCATTTATAAGCCTAGCCAGAATGTGTTTGGCTTTCGCCACCCATTTTAAATTTATTTTGCTATGCCCTTTTTTGAGGTTAGTATACTGTGCCTCTGTCTAACAGTGACACAGAAGTGATACCCGGGGTAAACCTACGCTCTCCTATCCACTCATCAAGATTCCTCTTGAATAGAGTCAATGAGGGACTCTGCCTAACCTGGACTGGGATTTTATTCCAGAGTGAAGGGAGCCTCTGGGTTATGAATCTGTCCCTCTAGCATGTCCTATTTATTTCAGTGCTGAGGTTCAAGTCTCGAGCGTAGCTCGATGGGATTTGGATTTTCTGAGGTGCAGCATGTCCATTAATTCTGGGTTGGACATGGCTTTATACGTCAGGCACAGATCGCCTCTGAACAGGCGGTATGCCACTGAGTAGAGCTGGAGTTTCTTTAACCGGGCAGCATATGGCATCTGTTTGAGCCCTTTGATCCTCTTGGTGAGGTACTTTTGGGGTCTTTCCAGTTGCTGCAGGTGTCTGGTAAGGTACATCCCAAAAGGGGCATTGTACTCAATTATGGGCCTGATGAGGGATGAGTAAAGAGGCACGATGACCTCCCCTGATCTAGATGTGAATCCCTTCATGATTAGGTGGGCTATATAAAATGTTTTTCTAACCACTTTGGCCACATGGTTGTCAAATGAGAGATTGCTATCAACTTGGGTCCCCAGGTCCCTAATTACTTCTTCTGTACTTAATGGATTACCACCTATGTGGTAATTTGTGGGCACTTTGTTTTTGCCAAAGGGGATGACTATACACTTTTTGGCATTTAGCTTGAGGCCATGGCTCTGGCACCAGTTGTCTGTTTCTATGAGATATAGAAGAGGTTAGGGAGAAGGTATGCTTGCACAAGTGAGCTTCTGGAGTCAGGTGTAAAGAACCTTTTCTTTCTATACAGTAGGCCAAGCTTTTGGTGGGTTTTCTTGATATAGTGAAGTACATGGACATCGTATTTAAGTTGGTCATTTATGATTGCTCCAAAGAGCTTAGTGTGGTTTCAGCTATGATAGTAGTATTGTTAAGGGAAGAGATGAGATGGTGAATGAGGATTTAAGGTGGTAGAGGTATTTTGGGATGAAGAGAAGAAGCTTTGTCTTTTTGGGGTTAAGAATTAGTTGGTTGTCAGTAAGCCATGTTTCAGTGAGGTTGTCAGTAAGCCATGTTTCAGTGAGGATGAAAGATTTTTGTGTCGGGGTGAGCAGGTCAGAGGAGTTGTCAGCAATGGAGATAATTGTGGAGTCATCAGTGTACTGTATGAGGTATGACTGAGGACAGGATGCATAAAGTTGGTTAGTAAAGATGTTAAAAAGAAGGAGGCCTAGAAATTAGCCTTCTGAGACACCCGTTTTGATGGGGAGAAAGGGAGAAAGATCAGTGAGCCATTTGATGGATTGCTGTCTATCTGTGAGGTAGCTGTAAAACCAAGAGATAGTTGCTGAGGAGAGGTTGAGCTGAGAAAGTTTGGAGAGGAGGATGGGGTGAGAGACAATATCAAAGGCTTTGGAGAGATCTAAAAAGAGACATGATAGTAGTTTATTATTGTCTTTGTCTAGGGAGATGGAGTTAGTAAAAGAAATAAGTGCTGTAGTGGTGTTGGGGTGGATGCAGAAGTCATGTTGGGTAGGGGTGATCAGATTTTCTTGAGTGAGATAAGCCAAGATTTGTTTATGAACACAGTGTTCAAAAATTTTAGAGAGGAGAGAAATGATGCCAATAGGCTGATAATTAGAGAGCTGTACAGAATTTCCACTTTTGTGGATAGGTATGGTATAGGGATTTTTCCGGAGAGTAGGGATAGTGGATATGCTATGGAGTTAGAAGCAGCCTTTAGGAAGAGAGATAGCAGGTTAACAGCTGATGGGGAACAAAGTTTAAGCTTGAGAAGATTTTTAATGTAACTAGTTGGAATGGGATTTAGCGAAAATTGGCAGTTTTGTAGTAGGGGGATGATGGGAAGTGAGGGATTGGTTGGGTTGGAAGTCTGCATATGTTTGCTGATGGTATCAATGAAGTATGAATTGAAAATGGATACAGTTTCTTGGGGTGTGTTGCTGAAACAGGGATTGAGAGTTCAGGGATTCCCTGGTTGGAGAATTTGATTGCTAGTATTCCAGAAGTGTTTGGGGTTTCTGGCTTCTGTAGTTTGGGGTGTGTGGTAGAAGTACTTTTATCAATGTTTGTGTGTTTTTTTGGTCAGATTGCGAAGTTCCTATATTTTTGGTAGTGTGTGACAGAACTGGTCTTACTCAGAATCTCTGTTTTGGATAAGAGGCCGAGTAGAGTTGGTGAGCCAATGAGAATATTGAGATTTGACTCTGACAGTTCTGGGAGGAGCAAGGGAATCAGTGTGTTTAGGAAGATGGAGTTGAATTGTAGAACATCTTTATCAAGAGCTAGGAATGAAAGGAAGAACCAGTCTATAGTGGTGAGAGAACTATTGAATGTATCAGGGTTGAAGGTAGTTAGTCTTTGACATTATTTAAATTTAGGAGGTCTAGAGAGGTGGGGAGAGAATCTTTGGACATGTATTGGGGAGTGGTCACTACTAGAGTCTGGTAGAGATACAGGGTGGTGATAGAAGGTTAGGATTGGTGACAAGAATCCAGTCAAGGATAGAACTGATATTTGTGAGTTTATGGGAGAAGAGATAAGTTGGTGTAGCCAAATGATTTCTAACCACTAATGCCAGACTCTGTCTTGCATGAGCTCTACTCCTCCCATCCCTTCTATATGCTGCCCTAGTGCTTACCAACATCCAAACTACAACCTTGAACAAACTTCAACAAACTTCCCATAAGATAACTAGATTTATCACAAACGCTCCATACAATTCTCATCACTGCCTTGCCCTAAACTCTCTGCAGTAGTTTGAATTCCCCCAACTACTACTGCTATCTCAACTTCAAATGTTAGACTTCATTCTCTACAAATCTTCTTCATGTCCCACTTTCTCTTCCTTCATCTCTATCTACACTCCACCTCGGACTCTCCGTACCTCTAATCAGCAACTACTGGACATCTACCAACCCAAAAAAAAAAAACAGTAGGTAAACTACTATATAAACACTCCATTGCCCATGCTTGGAACAAACTTCCACTTGATATATGCACCATCATCCACCCAGCACACTTCAAAGAAAAACTCAAACTTAATTTACTTAACTCCAAACGTTACCCCTGTCATGCACCAACTTAACCTCCTCTCACTCCTCTTACATACATTTCTCAATCCCTCCCCTTTCACCCAAGTACACCATCAGGCTGCTACTCACTAAAGTCTATCAACCAATACCAATGGACAAAAAACTTGATGTATGTACGTATATATAGTGTTACTCTGCAAAAGCAAGATGTATATAGTCCTTGTGCATGCATTACTGCTTTGTATTTTTAACTTTCTTGTTTAACTGATTTTTTGTCATCATTTTGAGTCAAATGTTTTTAATTTCAGTAGACTGCTTCTGTATGGAGCTTTTCTGCTCGGGTCTCCACTGAAAATGGGCCACAAGCCCAGCTGGACCAACCCAGTTAACAAATGTCAATAAATAAATGAATAAATAAATAAATAAATACATATATGTTTATGCTGGTGGTAGGGGAGTTAGAAATAAGGGGTACCCAACTAATGTTAACATTGCCTAGCATTATTGTTTCATTAAGTGTATTGTCAGACATCTAGTGCAGAATCTGTTCTAATAAGGGTATGTTCTCTCTGGGGGGGTATGTTGATGGTGACTGTAGTTAGGGTTTTATGGCTGTTAAGTTTCTAATTGGCAATAGTGAGTTCAGCTGGGTGAAAAGAGGGGGGAGGGTTGGTTAGAGGGGATAAGGTCAGGAGTTCTGAGTGCATAATGAGAATGCCTTCACATTTTTTATGTGTTCTATCAAGGCATAGAATGTTGTATCCAGGGTGGGAGGAATTGATTGTCAGTGTTATGTGGTTTTAGCCATGTTTCAGGTAGAGTAACTATGCTGGGAAAGTATTGGGCTATCCAAGAGTGGAATCCAGTTATCTTGTTAAGAACACTGTGGATGTTGATAGAATAAAAGGAGAGATGTTTGTGAATAAGGTTAGGTGCCTGTAGGAGTGTTGTGTAGTAGTGGTAGGAGTTGATGAGTTAAAGTTCATGCTGGGCTGAAGGGTGTTGCAAGGGTGGAGAAGAAATTACATAAAGGAGAACAGTGAGAGAACTTTCTGTTTTATTCTATAATGTGGGAAGATCTTTGGAGGCAATTTGATTTTGAGGAGAGTGAATTTAGTACTGCAGAAGAGTGTGGGTGATATGGGACAGGAGTAGTGGCTATCGATGCATATGATGTAGTGAGTGGAGGTTGGAGCATTGGGATGTAGGTTTAGCTGAGTGTGATATGAGGTGAGGTTAGATAGGAGTAGAAGAAGAAAGGATGAGAAGAGAGCGATGAACTTATTGGAAGGTAAGGAGTATATAAGAAGGTGGTAAGAGTGTGACTGAGGGAAGGTCTGTGGGATTGGTATGTTAGGGGGTGGATGGGATTAGTGAGTATGGGTGGGCGTTGTGAAGTATAGTGTTTAGAGAGGTGGGAGGGGTTTAGATAGGAGGTGTAGGATCTTATTGGTTCAGGTTTACAGGAAGTTGGAGTGCAGAAGCGGTGGGATAGAGATGGTTAGCTATAAAGTTATTTGATGCAGGGGTGGGTGGAAATGGGTTAGGGTGAGGGAGCGGAGTAATCATGAGCATACCAAGGGCGAATAGAGCAGGACGGACCTTGGTCTTGTCATAACAAAAATCACTAAGGAAAATCAATCAATAATCTACAAATTTTCTGTAATTTTACTATCATGTTAGTTGTAGACTACAGGTATAAAGAGCAGCCCTACCCTGTTTGTTAAAAGTACACTTGTAGATTTAGAAGTATAGAGAGATAGCCATCTACGGAGGTTAGAGGAGAGGCATTAGAGCCAGGAATGTTGGGAGGTAGGACTCATACAGAGTGGAATACGTAGGAGAAATGTTATAGTAGGGATTAAATGAAGTATATTACAGCCACGGGTACACAACAAGGAATAATAGAAAAGATGGTGAAAGGAAAAGGAGTGACAGAGGATAGATGGCAAGGCTGGAGTGCATTTCACTGATATGCAGCTGATACTAGGATGGGTTTTACAGCAACTGTTTGTTTGCAGCAAAATAGTTACAACAGAGAAAAACAAGCATAGGCTATAAACAGGCTGAGGTTCACCATACTAAACTGTAGCTGCGAGAAACCTTAACCTCCTGTAGATTCTCAGGTGTGTTTCTTATGTTTAGCAAAGCAGCAAAAGGGAAACAAAGGACCAGTACCTAAAGAGATTAAAAAATATGAGAAAGGAGAGAAAAAGGTTATTATGCATTGAAAATGTTGAGTAGGTAGACAAAGACAATGTAGAAAGCGACAGAGACAGAGAGAGAAGAGATAAGGATAATTATGCAGTGAGGGTATTGAGAAGGCAGACAAAGGCAGAACTAACAAGTAGAGGGGAGGCTGGGAAGACTTGTTAAAAAGTGAGTGTAAGAAGAGAGTTGACATAGGTTATAGAATGCATCTATAGACAAAAATAGCACTTAACACAAGAAATCTGGACAAAACCAAAAATAATGGTGGGGGGGGCAGAACAAAAAATAGGTATAAACAGGTATATATTTTAATATAACTCCTATAAAGTTAGAAAGTGATAGAATAACAGGTTTTACTTTGGCATGCATTATCTCAAAAATTAGGAGGTGCAACACCATCAGGATAAAAGCACTCTCAAACTAAACAAACAGCTCAGAAGGCAAAGTCTAACAAAGGCACATTTGAGGTACGTTTGGCCTCCCAGGCCAAGGACAGCCACAAAGCATTCTTTAGCTATGTCCACAACCTGAAAGTCAATACACAATTGTGTGCAGAGGTCATTGTAAATGGAGCCAACTATACCGAGCCAGAAGATATAGCAAACCTCCTGGCTGATAAACTCAGCTCCAACTTTACCCCTATCTCCCCCTCAACCTCCCCTAAAGAAATATCATTAAATATAACTCCCCCCTACTATCACTAGGGAACAGGTCCTTAATAATGCTCTCTCTAAAACCAAGAACACTGCATTAATGGGCTCAGACAATATCCCAGGATACCTTCTAAATACCATGAAACATGACCTAATAGGGCCTCTGGGATTACTATTCAACTGTAGCCTCCAAACAGGCTGAATGGAGAAAGGTAACAATCATCCCTCTGCACAAAGGTGGGTCATCTACAGAACCTGGAAACTACAGACCCATACATATCACTAGTCTTATATGTAAACCCATGGAAAGAATTATCATGGAGATGATCAACAGAGATATAGTAAATCTCCAGACACTGGACCCAACACAGTTTGGTTTTGTCAAGGGAAGATCATGCCTTCTCAGATGGGTGGACTTCTTTGAGAAGGTCATCAAAGCAACAGATGAGTGTAATGTTATTCACACTGCCTCCCTTGACCTGGCCAAGGCATTTGACACAATACCCCACTCGGGTATTGTTGACAAACTCAAGAGGTTAGGTACAAATGCATATGTCACCCGGTGGATAGCAATCTGGCACACAGACGGGACCCAGGAAGTTAGAATTGGGGGGTCCACCTCTACAAAGAGGCCAGTCGCAAGTGGAGTCCCTCAGGGATCAGTTCTTGGAATGCTCTTTTTTGGCATTTACTTCTCAGAAGTCACGGCCAAAGTCAATGGTCTCTGGCTGACTAAATTTGCAGATGATTACAAATTAGGAACTGTCATTGAATCTCAGACTGACACAAATGTTCTCCAGGAGGGGCTGATACAGACAAACAACTGGTGTCAAATGAAATCTGAAACTAAAATGTATGTCATTATTTAGGGATTTGAATCCTTATTGATTTTTCAGAAAAACACATATTTTATGAGGAATGGACAAATAAATCAGAAAAAATCTGGCCAGTTGAGATCCATGTCTATAGTATAATGACTTGAGTGTGTGTGTATGATGTGGCAGATCCTGGCTGTAGATAAATAATTTACATTTATCATTTCCTTGTTCGGCCTGGTTAGAGGGGCGTCAGTATATCTTACAATGGAGTGTCATATGACAAGAGTCCTGGGAAGTGAGCTTGCTTACTTTTCAGACTTACTGTAAACATATCCACTGAAAAAGTCAGTATGTGTGATGTAGGTAATGTTTTTTGATGTGGACCTTTAGACTATGTGATCTTTGTTTTTTAGAAAGATTAGTTTTAAGTGCTTTCTGGAACACTACTCCTGTACAACCCCTGTACTTATTGCTAACATTATTATAGTACCAGCATTGTACTGCTGTAATACCAAACTACTGCTGTACAACCACTGTACTTATTGATTCACTTATTATAGAACCAGCATTGTACTGCTATCATGCCACACTACTGCTGTACAAGCCCTGTACATATTGGTTCGTTATTATAGTACCAGCGTTGTACTGCTATCATACCACACTACTGCTGTATAAACCCTGTACTTATTGGTTTGTTATTATAGTACCAGAGTTGTACTGCTATTATGCCACACTACTGCTGTACAAAGCCTGCACTTATTGGTTCGGTTATTATAGAACCAGCATTGTACTGCAGTTATACCAAACTACTGCTGTACAAACTCTGTACTTATTGGTTCATTATTATAGTACCTGCATTGTACTGCTATCATGCCACACTACTGCTGTACAAACGCTGTACTTATTGGTTCAGTTATTATAGTACCAGCATTGTACTGCTATCATGCCACACTACTGCTGTACAAAGCCTGTACTTATTGGTTCGGTTATTAAAGAACCAGCATTGTACTACTGTCATACCTAATTACTGCTGTACAAACCCAGCACCTATTGGTTCAGTTATTACAGAACCAGAATTGTGCTGCTGTCATACCAAACTACTGCTGTACAAACCCTGTACTTATTGGTTCGTTATTATAGTACCAGCGTTGTACTGCTATCATGCCACACTACTACTGTACAAACCCTGTACTTATTGGTTTGGTTATTATAGAACCAGCATTGTACTGCTGTCATACCTAAATACTGCTGCACAAACCATGTACTTATTAATTCTGTTATTATAGTACCAGTTTTGTACTGCTGTCATACCAAACTACTGCTGTACAAACCCTGTACTTATTGGTTCGTTATTATAGTACCAGCGTTGTACTGCTATCATGCCACACTACTACTGTACAAACCCTGTACTTATTGGTTTGGTTATTATATTACCAGCATTGTACTGCTGTCATACCAAACTACTGCTGTACAAACCCAGAACTTATTAGTTCAGTTATTATAGTACCCGCATTGTACTGCTGTCATGCCAAACTACTGCTGTATAAAGCCTGTACTTATCGGTTTGGTTATTCTTGTACCACTAATGTACTGTTCTCATACTGCAGTTCTACTATTGCATATATCCTGTACATATTAGTTCAGTGATTATGGTACACGTATTTTACTGCTCTCATACTGCAGTGCTACTACTGCATATATCCTGTACATATTAGTTCAGTGATTGTGGTACACGTATTCTACTGCTCTCATACTGTACTACCATTGTACAATCATTGCAGTTATTGCTTCAGTTATTAGAGTACTTAGGGTACAGGTATTATAGCACCAGTACTCTACTGTTGACATACCACAGTACTACTGTACAACCTCTGCACTTACTAGTTCATATATTAAAGTATAAATCTTGTACTGTTGTCATAACACATAGCACTGTACAAGCCATGCATTTATTCTTCCTTTTTCTACAGTGCCATTGCTTAACTTTTGTCATACAACAGTACTACTATTCCAACTTTGTACTTATTGGTTACGTTAATATAGTACCAGCTCATACTGCTGTTGTGCCAGCTTACTACTGTATCATCCCTGCACTTATTGTATCATTTATTATAGCATCAGTGACATACTGTACTCATATAAGATTCCTACTATACAACCCTGCACTTATTAATTCAGTTATTATAGTACCAGGGCTTTTCCGCAATAATAGTACACTAGTGTTGTACAACCCCTATACTTATTGGTTTAATTATTATAGGGCTTTACTGTAGTAATACTAAACTACTGTTCTACAACCCCTGCACTTATTGGTTTGGTTATTATAGTACCAGCAATACTACACTACTGCTGTACAACCCCTGCATTTATTGGTCCAGTTATTATAGTACCAGGGCTTTACTCCAGTAATACTACACTACTGTTGTACAACTCCTGTACTCACTGGTTCTGTTATTACAGTATCACATCTTTACTGCAGTCATACTACACAAAGCTGTACAACCTGTGAAGCCCCAGCGCTGGCCCAATAATCAAGGATACTCAATCCTCATCACTAGCACTAGTGAGGGATGTACACATTGGGAGGATGATATGTACACACACAGTAAAGTACAATTTCCTTTAAGAGTACACAGAGATCACAGTCAGTCTGGGGCTGGTTTCTCCCTCTTTCTCCAGATCCCCACTAAGACTCCCCACTGGCGCAGCTATAGGCTTAAGATCTCAGCCGAGTGGCCAAGCTAAGACCTCCAGCACCCTCTCTGCCCAACCAGTGCTTTGTGTCCCTGCCCACGTAGCTGGCACACACACACTTTGAGATTTGATTGATATACAAACACACACACACACACACACACACACACACACACACACACACACGGGAAAGGCTGGCACAGGTTTACTAGCTATTCCCCGTTCTGCCCAGACTATAAGGTAGTACCAGCTACCACCAGCCACCCTTACTTATCAGCTACTATAAAGCATTTATATTACCTCATCAAAGTTTTACTGCATTGAAGCAATAAATGTCAAACACAATTGATCAATGAAGTAAAATATCGAACGAGTATAAAAAAACAAAAAAGAACAAAAAAAGACCTATAGGGCATAGGCAGGGGGGCAAGCCCCCTGGAAACCCCCCACATGAGGGGCTGCACCCCCCCACCCCGCTACTTAAATTTACCAACTCTGAGACCACACTAAATTGAGATAAATATAAATCTCCCCCTATGGAGATTTCCATTTACCTAGCCGATATTCTTCGCTTTCGATATTGTCAGCTTGCGGCAATACAATATAGACCCTAAAGCCCTTACCAAAGGGTGTCCAATCCTACTGTGTAATGTTACTATTATCCAAATGGTAAGTGTGACCAAGACTTTCAAGGCTATTTAGGAATGGCCTGCACAGTGTCACAAAATACATATGCAAGTACTCTAAGAGCTTAAATATCTCTAAAACAAACCGGCCACAATTAAAAGGTTTAAATATATTTAATAATAAATTATAAAAGAACAAGGCAATACTCAAACAACACAGTAACTACAGTGTTCTGCATCACAGGAAATATTTTAAAACAACATTGCAGGAGAGTCTCAAATGAATACAGAAAACATATAAACTAATCTTTACTATATGCCTATCTATCTGTAAAAGAAATACTATTCCTAAATCTTACTTACAAAGCAAGGCAAATGTAGTGCTGATGAGTGGATGCTTCTAGATCCAAGACAAGATATAAAATGCACTTCTCTTCCTTTCTGAGAGAGTTCTTAAATTAATATCACATATTACTGTTGGGTTAGCCTGGATGACATCACTCTTTGTCACCTGCCTTCAGTTCCCAGGCTAACAGAAACTTAACAAAATTTAACATTTCTTTGTGAAAAATACATATCTTTCAGATGTTTGCTCAGAACTGGAAGCCATAAAACAATTAAATACTTTTACATTTGAAACCAAGTAATTATTTCTGTTTCAAGACAATAGGAAAACCGGGTTTATATTAAAAACATGAATGTTTACTTACCCGAATACCTAAACGCCGACACGTCTTCATTGAATAGTGAAAACATTGATTGTCCTGAAGCGCGAAATCCAAAACGTCGAAGCTTCAGAGTTGGGCCTTCTGCGGTATAGTTCCGTAAGGTAAGTGTGTGATATTTATGGACCTTAGGGTTAGGGTGCGGGTTAAGGTAAGTGCATAGATGGTAATGTATGTTAGATTTAGTGCATGGTTAGAAGTACGGTTTTATTAAGTGTGTGTGGATTATTTAGTTTGTTTGGGTATAGCTTTTTAAGGTAAGTATGCGATAGTTACGGACCTTAGGATTAGGGTGCGGGTTATGTTAAGTGCATACATGGTGGTATATGCAAGATTTAGTGTAGGGTTAAAAGTAAGGTTTATTTTAGGGTTAGAAGTAGAGTTTTGATTATTGTATGTATGTGGTTTATTTAGTTTGTTTGTTTAGGTAGTATGTAGCAAGCAGTGGGATGGGACAAGTATGGCATTTCGAGTTTTTGAATTTCGCGGTTTAGGGTGTTCGGTGTATATGCGGTTAGCGGAATATGTGTCGGCATTTAGGTGTTCGGGTAAGTAAACATTCGTGTTTTTAATATAGACCTGGAAAACCTCTAGCTCTAGACATTGTGTCTGCTTGCTGCACTGAAACTGAGATAACACAGTTGTAAAATACTTTACTTATTTTCTTGAAGTCTTACAAGTTAACTCTGTATGTTCCAGCTTCTACTATTAAAACAAACATTTGCACAGATATATAGTTTATGTACATTTTTGTTCTTTTTCAGTAGGGTACACTGCAGTTACACTTTAGCTCAGTACATAACATACAGTTCTCTTACAATTGTAAGACGAGCATATGAATCATATTAATATTCACAAATGGCATATGATTATTTACAAAATTCTAGATAGCTGGGCTGGCAGCATCACACAACCCCTGTGTTTATTGGTTCTGTTATGATAGTACCAAGGCCTTACTGCAGTAATACTACACTACTGCTGTACAACCCCTGTACTTATTGATTCTGTTATGATAGTACCAGGGCTTTACTGCAGTAATACTAAACTACTGCTGTACAACCCCTGTACTTATTGGTTTGGTTATTGTAGTACTAGGGATTTACTGCAGTAATACTACACTACTGCTTTACAACCACTGTACTTATTGGTTCTGTAATTATAGTACCAGCACGTGTATGTGTTTATTTTATGTGCTGTTTTATTTTCTCTCCTCACTTGTTAGTAATCCTGTTCTGCACTTATTTATGTTATCTAAGCACTTAAATATAGTTATTAGTTAAGCTATGTGTTATATACCTCCTTATCTGAAAACTGTCTGTAGCTTGATCAATCACTATTGCAGATAATATGGAAATTCAGTTTAATTTTCCTACCCTTCAGTTGCCATCCATATAGCACTTGGCGTTGTTCAACAGCGTATAAATGGACTCATGCTCTAGGACAGCCATCTACTGCTACATCACCATAAAATGCTCTGTAAGAAGTGTAAATATCTTAAAAAAACTGAAGCCCACCATAACACCAAATCATATTGTCAGTGTGCTTCACACTTCTCCATCCATGTCTTTGTGTGAATGTGTCAAACCTGCATATGCTGATTGTCATAAAATCACTCCACAGTCCTCACAAAATCAGAATAAGAAAACGTCTGTAAACGAATTACACGTCTACCTACCTTACATGGTACACATAGCTTAAAGTCACATATTTCAGGGAGTAACTAAGCTGCAGACAGTATTCCCTCCAATTCCACTAAGCTGGAATGCACAAATGCTGACTCCATTGCTATGCATTCAATTTCTGACATCACTACGTTGGATAAGGAGTGGCAGCTGTTTCAGCATCTATGTCACTAAGAGGGCTCTTGCATCCTTCATACCAAGCAGATATGAATAAAACCTGGTATTGGTCCATTTGGAAGTGAATGAATTTGGGTCTTCAATCAAGATTGACATTTAAGAGACATGTTAGATCTTGCTATGTATGCATAATGCAGGTAAGACTCTGGTTCTTTGTGGAATCTTACGTTCACCCATTAATGATGTCCAGATTCAAAGACAAGATAGTTACATTTAAGAATTGGCTGTGTGCCTGGTGTCACTTGGTGCAGGTCCAGTATGTGTTAGCTTATGATGACTGAAAGATCTGCTTGCTTCTCATGGGACAGCCTGCAGCTTTCATGACAATGGCTTCTATAAATTGTCAAAAGTCTTTGCTTCTCCAGTGTCCTTTTATATGGAAAGCCTGTGTATTGGATACTCATCCATAGCTAAAACCAATGGAAAAACGTCATGTCCTGCCTAACAGATTGAATTTAAAATTCTGGCTATTTGGTATCTGTAGTGTATTGTTTAGGGTAAGCAGGACAGAATGGGCATGAATTAGGACAATTGGTACTACCCTACTGGCTTGTATAGTTAACCACTGATAATAACTCACTGCTGAGTAGATTTAGAGTATGGAGAAACTGAATTATAACCAGAAGACTTGGAGCAACACAAGATGGACATGGTTAAATGAAATGGGTACTGGCATGTGTCCCTATTTAAAATGCAACATAATTAAAGTTATGGTCAAGCAGTTAGATGAATGATGGTCATTGGCAGCAATTGTACAAATGTTATGGCTATGGAAGTTAACTCTTGATTGGACAGTAAGCATATCAACTACTCTTGAATAAGCTGGTTTTATGTTATTAAGATGAGAATTTAGTCGTGTGATGTTTGTTCATTTGTATTTGTAACTAAATATTGTATGCAAGTGTATGTTGTAAGGGGTAACATTAATTTGCTTAAAATGTAAGCAAAATATTGTTGCATAAGCTCATAGATTAGTAGTAGGCTAACTGCCCTTGTGGGCCATTTTAAGCATAAGTAATTACTCCATATGTCAGTCAAACCCTCCACTTTGCATTTGGAAGGTAAACACCTTAACCATTATGCCAACATCCCACCATACATACAATAAGATATGCAGTGTTATGATGCGGCTAATAAACATGCAGTGTATATAAAAAGAAATTCCAACTCCTAACCACACTAAGGGTGCTCTACTGAATAGCTAAAGTTGTAACAATAAGTTACCAGATCTTGAGGCAGTTGTTAACCGTGAACATATCCATATCCGTGCCTTATCTGTGCGATAAAAGAGATTGCGTTTCAATGTAAAGATACCTCTTCCTCTGTATCAAGCTCCTCTGCTTATCATACATCTAGGCCCACAGGGAACAGCAGTGTGTTTCAATAATTATTACACACCTTATTGTCACCTGATAAATCCCTGTGACCCACAAATTGAACTTAATGAGTCCAAATCACCCAAAATAAGATAAAATAACACTTTATAGAAGCCATTGATTACCCAATTTGTCTTCTGATCAGCACAAAAGATTTCTAAATGTGTAATTTGAATTGCTGTTGTGTGAATTTAGTGGAATATCTATGTTACTAATGGCTCATGCCTAAAGAGTCATTGACATAATAAATGTTGTCTATTTGAAATAAACAGTCAACCTACCTACTGGGGGTCCAAAGCTTCTAGATCTTGTTTTAACAACATCCTTCCTCCTGTACCACTCCAACAGTATCACCACTCCTGGTCAGATTTGATAATAATTCAGTGATCTTATTCATCAAAATATAAAACAATAACACTACCAAAGCAAACACCTTGGAATTCAAGGTCTTTAATAAGTCAAGCCTCATGCTATGATGAGCTATCAGAATTCCATTTTAATATTTTCAATTCCTCTGCCATCTCTGCAGCAACTATATCTGAACATTGTATTCACATATATTAAAGAACATAAAAAGCAGGACCAAATATAATGGGAAATTCATAAATAAACTATCTCGGTAGTTTATCCACGTTGAAAAAAAACCTCCAATAAAAGAGAAAAAAAAAACTAAATGCCACCCACAATTGTGCAACCTACCACATAAATGACATCTATATAATCAATAGGAACTGAAAAATACCATCAGGAAAGTCAAAGCTAAACATGAGCTGAAAAATGCAACTCAGTGCTGAGACCCTTCCTGCTCAATATTTATTTCCCCGATCTTCAAACTACATGTCACAACAGAGGTTAGAAAATTCATGTACCTGGCCCAACTAATATTCAAAGGCATTACATCTAGGCCTAAAGAAGTTCTCCAGGATTCAGTAAGATAAAATCCCATGTTGAAATAGTGGCACGAACAGAATACGGAGTTTGGAGCCTGTGCCATTCAGTAAACCAGGCTGGGGGCGTGCACAAGCCTGGCTACACTATTCTGGCATGGACACCACTGAATAATGCTAATTACCTCATTTGCTGGCGAAAACCATGCAAATGAGGTAAATTAGTGATTCAGTAAGCAGGCAGGCATCCCTGCCAGAAGAGTGTCCACTGCAGAAATGTATTCGGCTACTAGCCAAATACATATCTGCAAAATCAAAATGTGGGCATGACAGCTCAAACTAAAGCATGTATTATAATCATTAGGCATACCAATGGCCAAAAATATGGCAACTGGTATGGAAAAGAGTTGCAAAATTATAAAAAAAAAAATCAAAGTTTGTTTTTTTTGACCGATTTTGGTCGTTTAAGCATAGGGCAGTGGTGCGCAAACAGGATCGTGATGAAAATGAAAAAACATGTGAAAAGACAATTCTAAGTGAAATCTCCCAATTTTATCATTATACTCCATGGCATGCAGAATCAAAACAATAACAGGTAACACTGGTTGCTAAGGAGGAAGGCTGTGGTGTAGAGGTGTAACCAGGGACTAAGGCAGTAGGGTATGCAAATGGGCCAATTTTACCGATTCACTAAATGGGAGACCATTCTTTGGCTGCACCTAACCATGTAGGAACTATAATTTTGCAGTGTAAGCAGGAGAAGCAGCTGACATGAAAAGGGTGTGTGTCATGCTTGGTCTAAGTCACTGGAGCTCCATGTGCTATCATTTGAGCTTAGCTAAGCACAGCTAAGCAAGGGAGTGTGTCCGAAGCTATATTGACTTATTCCATTAAATGAAGTGCGTGTTCTTGTCCAGGGGAGGGCCATTTCTACTGCAAAGTCTTTAATTTAGCTAAATGGGTTTGCCCGGTGTGCAACAGGTCTAAAAAAAACCTGGAAATAGCAGGACTATTTACATTTGGGCACCGGGTTTGATTGTCGTGCCTCAGGGCTTAAAAGAGGTGGAAATGGGATGGGAACAAAATGGAAATAGCAGAATAAAAACAATCAAGTAGAAATAAAATTGCAAGCAGGTGGAATGCATTATAGCCAGTCAATCATACAGGCAGCATCTGTAGCACAACAGTATAAACTGTGCAAACACCTTTCAGTCTGGTTTTTCCCAAAAACTCTGCACCATTGGTATATACACTCGAGGGAATTTTAACCGACAAAATGTTAGGGGCTGCTGTTGCTTTGATGCATCAGTATGTGCTAGAGGCTGACGATGGTGAGGAGGATAATGCTGGCAACTGCCCCAGACTGAGGTGGAGGAGAAGAGTGTTCAGACCCAGGGTAACATACCAGGGACTACATGATCTGAAGATAGTAAAGCACTACAGGGTGGACAGGGGCATACTTCAGCAACTCATCAAGCTGTGCCAGCCTCACCTCAGGCTCAGAGCCAACAGAGGGGAGCCCATCCCAGTGGATACAAAGGTATATGTAGCCTAAAGAATACTAGCTACAGGTATTTTCCAAAGACCTACTGAGGATATCATGGGGGTCTCACAAGCATCTGCATCCAGGGTACTCCACCAGTTCCTGGATGCCATGCTACCACATGCCGGTGAGCAAATTTACTTCCCCTGCACTCGTGAGGAGTAGACCAGAAATATGCGCCTCTTCCACCATGTAGCAGACTACCCAGAGGTACTGGGTGGGATAGACTGCATGCACATCTATATCAAAGCACCACCTGGTGAGCAGGGTAGGGTCTATCTAAACCGCAAGGGCTTCCACTCCATCAACTGCCAGGTTATGTGCAATACCCAGGGCATTATCATGAATGTGTGTGCTTTCAGCCCTGGAGGCTATCATGACTCCCACACCTGGCATTCCTCACAGCTGTATCAGGAATTTGCCAAGGGGACATCCAGTATGGCCATCTGGTGAGGGATGCTGGCTATGAACTGGAACCGTGGATGATGACACCCATCAGAAATGCACACACACATTCAAGAATGCCATAATGAGGCACATGCACAAACCAGGATCATTATAGTGCATGTGTTTGGGATACTCAAGTCACGGTTCCACTGCCTTGACATATCTGGTGGATCCTTGCAGTACTCTCCAGCCACATGTGCACACATGTTCATAGTATGTGCCATGCTACACAATATGATCCTGTGGAAACAGCTGCAGCAGGAACAGCATGGGGAAGGGCCACACAGCTCCCCACCATTGCCAAGGTCCCCACAGGCACAGAGGGACTCGGAGGAGGACCCCCCCTGAGCCAGCTCCTGTAGGCAGATGAAGGCATGCCCAGTATGCCCTGCCCTTGGCAAAGAGGCAATACATAGTACACACACTGACACTGTACGCACCCAGGGACTAAGATCTCTCTCTGACTTGCACACAAAGTAAAATGTATGACACACACATCACACTACCTGTAACCATAGGCAGTGTACTGCATGCATCTGACATAGGCAGCCCTCAAGCATGGTCTACACAACTGCCTCCGGCACAAGGTAAGTCAGTCTTCTTAACAATAAATGAATGTAGTAGTATGTTCTGGTAGCATATCTATGGTATTGCTGCATGCATGCATGCAAGGGAATGGGGTACCCTACTGGGATAGCAGCAGACAACTGACAGCTATGTTTGCCACCAGGAAATGTTTGCCTAATACTGGCCTTCTACACTACGCAGTAGTACACAAGGTGACAAATCCCACTGCAGTATATGTGGGGGGGGGGGGCAACTAACTGGGGAGTCATAGGTCACAGGTATGGATGTTAGTGTGGGGTCCCATACTCACCCCTCAGCCTCACCCAGCAAGTCAGCTGTTGAAAACCATAAAGAAATGTCTGGCAAAGGCCCACAAATGGTGACAATGATGAAATACTTCCTTACAGACTTACACAGTGATAGCACAGCAGGTCTTGCAGTTGCAGTAAGGCTCTGAAGGGTAAGTAGTCTGAAACTCAAATGTGTGCCATTACAATCTGACCTGTGGTCTTTAGTGATATGCCTCTAGTCCCCAAGGCAGGGGACAATAGTATGCTAAATGCAACCAAAATATAAAGTAAATATCAGCAAAATCTGTGCAAATGTGTACTATTGACAGGTGTGCCCCCCCCCCATATTCCCACAGAAACGCAATAACATGTATGTTTGCAGGGAATAGCAGCAGAGCACACATTGCCAAAGCTGTCCCAATACACATGACAACTTCTTGCATGTCCACAATATGCAGGGATCAATGAGCTATGTGTATGTATGTTTAATACTGTCAGGATTTGGCCAGCACTTACTCCCAGCTGTTGCATTGTAATGGCCTAGGTACAGTACTGCGGTTGAAAGGGCCATGTTCCAAGAACTGCAGTGCCAACTATTATGCATACATACATACATACATACATACATACATACATACAAATACTTCAAGCACGGGCATTAAAGCCCTTCTAGCTTGCCAATATGCCAAAACACTTGTTCCCATAATAAATGTCCAGGCTGTTCTTAAAAATATCTAAACTAGTACTTGCTTTAATGTAATTTGGTAGTCTGTTCCAAGCATCAGCTACTCTGTCAGAGAACCAATTAGTACACTTCTCATTCCTATAGAACCTTCTACATGGGTTATCTGATGATTCTCTAGTACTTTTTGATAACCCCAAACATTCCCGGGTCTATATTAGGAAAGCAAAAAGATGTTTATGCGAATATGTAAATGTCGAACCGTATAGCACGAAGTGGACTTAGAGCGAACGTTGAAAACTGTAAAAATGGAAATATCGAATTTCCATGGTTGGCCCATCTGTGGATTAGCTGCATAAGGTGAGTGTTGGATAGTTACCCAGTTTAGGATAGGGTGCGGGTTAAGGTAAGTGCTTAGATAGTAATGTATGTTAGATTTAGTGTAGGGTTAGAGGTAGGGTTTTGTTAAATTTATGTATGCAGGTTATTTATTTTGTTTGTGTATATTTTCATAGGGGAAGTGTGCGGTAGTTACGTACCTTAGGGTTAGGGAGGGGTTAAGGATAGTGCATAGATAGTTTTGTATGTGGGGTTTAGTAGTGTTGGAGGTAGGGTTTTGTTAAATGTATGTATGTGGATTATTTGTTTTGTTTGGGTGGATGTCTGTAGGGGACGTGTGCGGTAGTTACGGACCTTAGGGTTAGGGATGGGTTAAGGATAGTGCATAGTTAGTTGTTTATGTGGGGTTTAGTGTAAGGTTAAAAGTAAGGTTTTGTGCTTTACTTTAGGTTAAAAGTAGGGTTTGGTTAGTGTATGTATGTGGTTTATTTATTTTATTTTGGGTAGGTAGTATATAGCTAGTGGAGGGGTTGGCCAACTATGACAGTTCGATTTTTTTTTTCCGCTGTTTAGTGTGTTTGGGATTTTCACGGTTCGTGGTATAGGGGTCGATGTTTTGGTATTCGCGCATAGGGTTTTTTACTTTCATAATATAGACCCATATTCCCAGAGTTAGTTGTCCCTAAATGCCTTATATACCTGAATAAGATCTCCTCTTAAATATCTGTAAGAGACACTGTACAAGTTCAGATATTTTAGTCTTTCATAATAACTTAGATTTTCACATCCATGGATGCCCTTAGTATATTTATGCTGTACTCTTTCCAGTTTATTCATGCTTGTTTTCCTATAGGGTTTCCATATTGTTATTCCATAACAAACAATGACTTCATTATGTTTGATTTCCTAGACTTTATAAATATTTTTATACAACCTATAGTTCTATAACTATCATTAGCCAATTGGTTGATATGATTAGAAAAACTCACAGCTGAATCTACCCATATACCCAGATCCTTAAATGAGTCTACAGTTTCAATCACTGTGTGCTGTATTAAATATTCATAGGTTCATAGGTTCATACTAGGCTATCTGCCCTGGGGCAATTATAAGCCTAGCCCGATTCTGTATGGCTTACGCCACCCCTTGATTTGAGTATACTGTGCCCTTTTTAAGGTTTAGTTTACTGTGCCTCTGTCTAATAGTAACACGGGAGTAATCCCTGGGAAAAACCTACGATCCCCCATCCACTTATCGAGATTCTTCTTGAAGAGATTCAGTGAGGTGCTCTGCCTCACATGAACTGGAATTCTATTCCAGAGCGAAGGGAGCCTCTGGGTTATGAACCTGTCCCTCCAGCAAGTTCTATTTATTTCTGTGCTGAGGTTCAAGTCCCTCGAGTGTGTGGCTCTAAGGGATTTAGATTTACTGAGGTGGAGCATGTCCATTAATTCTGGATTTGACATAGCTTTGTATGTCAGGCATAGATTGCCTCGAAGTAGGCGGTATGCAACTGAGTAGAGCTGGAGTTTTTTTAACCGAGCAGCATATGGCATCTGTTTGAGACCCTTGATCCTCTTGGTGAGATAATTTTGGGGTCTTTCTAATTGCTGCAGGTGTCGGGTAAGGTACATCCCAAAAGGGGCATTGTATTCTATGATGGGCCTGATGAGGGATGAATAAAGGGGCACGATTACCTCTCTTGATCTAGATGTGAAACCCTTCGTGATGAGGTGGGCTATGTAGAAGGTCTTTCTAACCACTTTGGCAATGTGGTTTTCAAAGGAGAGATTGCTATCAACTTGGGTCCCCAGGTCCCTAATAACTTTCTCTGTACTTAATGGGTTTCTGCCTATGTGGTAATTTGTGGGCACATTGTTTTTGCCAAAGGGTATGACTATACATTTTTTGGCATTCAGCTTTAAACCATGGCACTGGCACCACTTATCTGTCTCTATGAGACCTTTTTGAAGGATGCTTGTGTCAGCTGGAGAGTTGATTATGGCGCCCAGTTTGCAGTCGTCTGCGAACTTGGTGAGGCATAGTCCTCCCACGTTTGCCTGTACCTCGGAAAAGTATATACCGAACAAGAGTGGTCCCAGGATAGAACCCTGTGGGACGCCACTTGTGACCGGTTTCGAGTCTGACATGGCTCCAGCAACTCTCACTCTGTGGGTTCTGTCTTTGAGCCAGTTTGTGACCCATCTTGTGACAAAGGGGTTTATATTTAAGCTGGATAGCTTATCTATGATGCCCGAGTGGGGTATTGTGTCACCTTTCAGTTTATGTCTCCCAAATCTCATATGCTTAGTTTTTGATGTATTTATCAACATATTATTCTCCTCTGTCCAAATGGTCAATTTAGTCAAATTATTTGGCAGACATGCCTTATCTGTAACCCCTGTAATCAGTTTACCCAATTTCAGGTCGTCAGCATATAGACTGTAAAACACCTCAGATGAAAAAGTAAGGTCTGAAAGATACAATCTAAACAAGTAAGGGCCTAGGACAGAGCCCTGTGGGACACCTTAACTATAACCAAGGATTTCACCTGTCCATTTGGTGTATGATACTTGCCATGTCCTATTTGTAAGCCATGCAGCTATCTATCTTATTAACAGTACATCAATACCTACTTGTACTAATTTATTGATCAGTGTTTTGTGCATGACCCTTTCAAATGCTGAAGTTAAATTTATATAAATCACATCACAACACAATTTTTCATTCATAGCTGTTATTATATTGTTATAGAACATCATGTTACAGGTGGTAATAGATCTATTTTCAACAATATGCATGTAGATATATGGTTTCAAGTCCCAACCTATCCAGTTCTGACAATAACTTATTCAGTATTACCTTCTCCATTATTTTTCCACAACATGAAAGTAGACTTAAGGGTCTATATTATTCTGGGTTGCATGTCAGCAACATCTACGGTAGGAGATGTACACACTGTCCAGATGTGAATATCTATTAATGCAGGAAAACTGTATAGGTCATGGACAGGGGGGCCACACATATGGACAATACACAGCTTGGAGTAACCTACACAGTGCCTACCTTACCTCTCAACTATACAGACCTATTGCAGAATGTCCAGAGGTTTGCATCATAATTGTGGTCTGTATAACATGAAATAATGGTTGCCTGGCAATTCACTGGCAAATCATGCAAGACTACAGTCAAAAAATATCGACAGATTACAGTGTCAGACTAGATATCCATAGAAACATGCATGCTAATGCAAAACCTGTTATTGAATCACCTTTTTAGGTTTGTAAGGGCAATACTTAAAAATGGTCCCTACATTTAGGCCTCCAACCCCCAATCACTTATGGCGTTGTCCAGATGTCTGGCTCTCAGAATTTGAGGTACCTGAAGGTCCATGTACTGCTAGTGTATAAAAGGCTGCCATCTTTTTGTGTCAGCACTGACAACATGTCAGTGGCCAACAGCCATACCACTGGAATGACACAGGTTGTCAGAGAAGGAGCATAAGTATGTCTTGTATATCTGTTCTGCTTGTCCTAACATTGAATTTGCCTGCCAACTATTTGTCAAACAAGAAAGGGTCATGTCAAAACAGCAATGGCAGACAGTAGGGAAGCAGACATCAAACCCATAAGAGCAAACAAGCAATTACCAAACCTGTCTGCAACTGTCTATGTTTGGCAGAACATGATTAATACCCTGTTCTTATGTGTGGGCCTTTGACTTTGCAGATGTCAGTCTGTGATGATATGACAGCTAGGCCCACATGTAGCTTCATAATAACATATAGCAACACAAACCATCTAAGGATTACAGCAAATGGAGTGATGCAATGATGGACAACCTGTTAAATAGGTACACTCATAGGTGTGAAGTCCACAACCCTGTATGCAATGTAAAGGCATGTACCCCTCCCACATCAGAATTACAAATACATAACTGCAGCCACTGTGGCTAAAGCCTGTGACTGGACTACAGAAGGACAAAGAGACACACATAAGGGGAAGGGGAACCACTGGCCAGACAAATGGAGAATGTGCACACCAGAACAGATTGTGCAGTAACATAGGTGCCATGCAGTGTAAGGGGTCATTGAACATCACCTGCAAATACACAACACACACCCATGTAAGTGGAGGTCCACAACAAAACAAAACTTAAACAATGGACACCTCAAAGGCAAAATCACATGAGAACCCCACAAACCTACACACCACAGACCATGTAGACTTTACACACAAGGGTGTTGCAAACACTGAGGCCTTAGCCCAATCCCCAAACACCTTCCTTACACAGGCTAACAACACTGTCCCTCTACCCCATTCCATATAGACTCTGCTGAGGTAACCCCCTGTCTGACATACAAAGCAATCCAGACCCTGCCTTGATGGGACTGTAGCACATCTGGAACTCAAGGACTACTCAATCAACCTGTAGCCGCAGCATCAACCTGGGCTGTGATATCAGTATGGCTTGTTGGTGTGAAAAATACTTGTACCACACACTCCCCATCTGTGGAATTCACTCCCTGTCACCAGCAAGCCAATTGCCTCAATACCCCTAGTGATGTGCTCCCTATATAAGTGCACAGGAAATACAGAAGGCAGTCCTGTGATCCCACCTATGTCCCTGTTGGACAGGGGCTCTGTGTGCTGACATGTCTTAACATGGGCCACTCTCTCATCTGCATGGGTTAAAAGGCTTCAGGACCAATCCCCTACTAATGTCATAGTAAACCACTAACCTATACACAACTGTCTGTCAGTGGCTCACCACATTACTCTGTACTGCTCTGCCACTGACATACGTGGAAGTCACAGTGCTATGTGGAATATACTACACATATAATGGACATGTCTGCACAGTAGAATGCATTCTGTACCCACGCCCATACCTCCCAGCCTCTGAAAGCAAGACATCTGGACAAGGTCATAAATAAAAGTGGGACAAAGGCACAGTGATAGGTACGTGATATAAATATTGCCCTTACATACTGAGAAAGATGGTAGGATGAGAGATTTTGTGGGAATTGTCTGAAGGTTATGTAGACTGAAGCAGTAATGTCTGTCATTATTTTTTAATGCCAGTCTTCAATTATATGCAACTAACTTGCCATAAAAACATAAGTTTCTGCAGACTGGACAAAACATCTAGGCAAACACCTGGACAATCTGCCAAAAAATGTACAGTTGAAAGGTATGGCCACACCAGGATATGACATCTCAGGTAAGAAAGATACCACACAAGCAGGAGATCCCCAGCCAGTATAGCACCAAGTTGCCGGACTGTGTACACAGCATCATCAGTCAACTGGTTGTGGCCACACCTCCCAGCTGGCCCCCAGCTGGCCTTGTTGGGCAAGAATGTATATAGCAAGCTCACAATATTGGTCTATGCATCATACATCTTGTATTCCTCTGGTAAAGCACTGTGATTATCTGATGATGTCTGTCACTAGGTAATGGCACAATACATTGCAGTGTCAGACTAGAGATATATCAGAAAATGTCTGCTAAATAAACCCAGTACCCCTAGGATAGCACACAAAATCCCAGACCGGAGTACACCTATCTCTGGAAAGGAGTCCTACTCTCACTATAGAAGGTCACAATGGGCATGTTCCTACACTTAGAAAAATCACAGGCCATTTTGGAACCTACATCGGACTATATGACTGTATTGTATATATATATATATATATATATATATATATATATATATATATATATATATATATATGTCTTTGCATACAGACAGCAATGTACACCTTAACTGTCCCTACACACACCCATCAGAAAGGATTACCCTCAGCTAGCTGTAAGTGGCCCATATGTGATATATCTGCACCTGTTGCTTGTGATAGACAGACATATATATTGGCAACAGATAACAATATGTCAAGCATACACACACATATAGATGTGGGGAAGTGAGAGACAGTGATAGGGAGAGAGAGAGAGAGAGACACACATACAGGGGGACACACACAGAGTAAGTCACACACATGGATACCCTGAATGGCAAAGAGTGATGTCCTGCTGCGGACAGTGGCATACCAGTTGTAACCAGTCGCATGTGCCAGCATGAAGGTGAGCCCCATTGTGTAATAGTACTGAGGTGGGGGTTATAATATCACATCACCTGCTTGTGTGTGTGTGCGTGTGTGCGTGTGTGCGTGTCTGTCTGTAGGTCTAAGTATTAGTTGACTGTTCCCACTCAGTGCACTTCGCATTGCCCTACTTCACATGATCTGCTGCTGTCATTCACCTTAGAAGTACCATTGGATACCTATCAACCCTGTAAGTTCTGTAGTGCATGTGATAACTACGTAATACTATAGTACAAATAATTAGATAGGTAGGGGTTCTAATCTCAGTTCTGGCAAATGCAAGTGTGTGTGTGTTAGAGTGAGGAGTGTGTGTTTGCTTGTAGGTGAAACAGTTTTTGGCCATTCCCACCCACAACACTTCCCAGTGCCCTACTTTAGCAGCCCTGCTAATGTCATTGCCCTAGAAGTAGCTTTGGACAATGGGGAGCCATATAAGCTCTGAGGCACATGTAATAACTAAGTAACAGTGTAGTACAGATAACGAGATAGGCAGGGGCTCTACACTCAGTTGTGGCAAGTGTGTGTGCATGTGTGTGTGTGTGTGTGTGTGTGTGTGTGTGTGTGTGTGTGTGTGTGTGTGTGTGTGTGTGTGTGTGTGTGACTGTGTGTGTGAAGATGTTTGTAGGATAATGCATTTTGATGCTCTTCCCACCTAGTACATTTCCCATTGCCATACTTTACCATGGCTCATGATTTAATCACCTTAGGCATACTGTGTGACACTGTTAAATCCTATAAGCTCCATGGCACATGTGATAACTGCATAACACTATAGTATACATAACTAGATAGGTAGAGATTCTAATCTCAATACTGGAAATTGTGATACTGTGTGTGTGTGTGTGTGTGTGTGTGTGTGTGTGTGTGTGTGTGTGTGTGTGTGTGTGTGTGTGTGTGTGTGAGACTCACATCAGAGTGTGTGTGTGTGTGTGTGTGTGTGTGTGTGTGTGTGTGTTTCAGTTAGACTCGCATTCTCTGGGGGGTGTGGGTTATACCATTTTGAGGCATGTACCACCCAGTACAAATCCCATTGCCCTACTTTACAAGGCCTGCTGATGCCATTCATCTTAGATGTACCTGCATACACCTGTCATCCCTCTAAGCTCTGTGGCATGTGCAATAACTGCATAATATTATAGTGGAAACAGTTAGATAGGTAGGGGTTCTAATATCGATACTGACAACTATAGTAGTGTGTGAAGCTTATCCCCTGTGGCTGTTGTGTGTGTAGGTTATACAATTTTAAGGTCTGTTGACCCCCTACCCATGACATTACTTAAAAAGATCCTGTTAATGCCATCTGCCTCACATGCACCATGTAACACTAAACAGCCCATGCCAGTCATCTGTACAGATGTACATGGGATATCCACATGTTTGCAACCTATATGTTATCTGTGTACCCTGACAATGAGCATTCCTGTGATATCATTGCCAGACCTGTCACAGTTACCATACTGAGACACATGTAAGCATCAGATATCATACCTGACTGACACAACATGCTGATACAAAGTCTGTCACACTATCACTGGTACAGGTATGTAGGAGTAGTAGATGAGACCAATCACTATGTCTGGTAGGTTATCCCACCATCCATGAAGGCATTTGCAAGATTATCTTTTGTAAAGGGTTGTGTGCTATGTCCCAGGCATATAATAATGTGGAACATGGCATGTGTATGCAGCACTATAGTACATAAAAGTGGATATGTAGGGTTACTAATATGTCTATTGTTAACTGTGTATGTGTTTCTGTATGTACAGCCCCTGTGGCTGTCTTCCATGTGTGTATGTGATGGCTATACCATTTTGTGTGCCTCTTTCACCCTGTGAACTCCACCATAGTCAACCTAGTGTTGGCCCATACAGATGTCATCCACCATACAGGCACAGTTCCACAGTTTCTAACACCAAGCCACTGTTTTCCAATGGTTGCATAACTGTGTATTGTACATTAATAGATGGGTAGGTCATCTACTCTAAGTGTCACCTCCATGTGCATGTGTGTCTCGATGCATGTCTCCATGCAGTGGTGTGTGTGTGTGTGTGTGTGTGTGTGTGTGTGTGTGTGTGTGTGTGTGTGTGTGTGTGTGTGTGTGTGTGTCTGTGTGTGAGCTGGTTCTAACATGTTAAGGGCCTCTGAACCCACCATTGCCAATCCTAACAGTCCCTGCAATTGTCACCCACTTCAATAGTAGTGGCAGACATTGCCACACTACAGTATCACTGTGGTATCTCTGTTATGCATCTTGCACTATCATTCGTAAGACTGTGTAGGTAGGGGCTATGCTCAGCCCTTCATCAACTGCCCCATGTACAGGACTATGACTCCATGTGCACTATCAGCATGACAGGCCAGACATGCATATGAGGTAGCAGACACACATGCTGGTTATTGTCAGATTAGACTAACACAGGCTGACCTGTGTCAGGAATACATACCCCAAACCTGTCATACACAGTACCAGGCAAACCCTCATCAACTGCATGATGGTTGAGTGGATGTGACAGAAATGGCAAGGGCAACAGGTGCTGATGGCTGAATCTGTTGCAGAGAATGTAATGGCTAAGCTGCTGAGGGACCTAATGCCAGTATGCAAGTAACCTCCTCTGTATGTGTGAGCCTGTGGTCTTAGGGAACACCCAGGTGGCATGTATGCATGCTAGGTGGCTGTGTCAAGGGTGTGTATGCAAGGTCACACTGTCTGCCACAATTGCCCCTCAAAAACTGCTGCATGTAAACACACCTGGTAAACATGTACATGTACAGCTGTACCTTGACTATGAAAAGGTGACTGTGTTTCCACTCCACCTTACTTATCATTGCTACTGTCAGCAGGCCCACAGCCTGCAGACACACAGACACCTGGGGCACAACCAGAATACAGTACGTGACACTAGTCAGTCAGCAGGACTACCAACAGTAGTGCATCATGGCTAATAAGGTACATACACCGAAATGTGTACCCATAATGACTGCCAGCAGGCAGCACCTTACACAGCATGACATTGCTACACTGTACCATAGTCACCCTGTGCATCAGACCCATATGAGCATGTCCATGCATCGATGGTATGGATAACAGGGTCGTGGCACACGTATCATCACATGCACAGGGTGTGGTGTTGGATTGCCAGAGGACTAAACTGAGCCATATGGCTGACATCATGTGTGTGTGTGTGTGTGTGTGTGTGTGTGTGTGTGTGTGTGTGTGTGTGTGTGTGTGTGTGTGTGTGCGTGTGTGTGTGTATGTGTGTGTGCCTGGAGAGGTGATGTTCAACTGGGCCATGCAGAGGAACTGTGTATGTCTGGTGGTGACTGGCTTGGGATAGGGATGTGTAAGTGTTCGGCTGCACACCTGCAAGCAATGTGGATGCCTGACATAGGGCTATGTTGGACAGCTGTGGACTGTACATGGTAGGATGTACAGTTTACCATATCCTGGCAGGAATGCAGTAACTGGTTCTGTCAGGAGTATCACTGGCATTGCCAGGCCCAAGGACAGATGCAGTACTACTCCTTGATGGTGGTTGCTGTATGCTGGACCCCCATTCCTGATGGGCCTGGCCAGGATAACGTGCCTATGACCTGCTCCAGTATGGTGTGGACAGCACCCTCCCTTCAGTAGTACTGCTGGTACTGCTACTAAAGGATTGTGGATGTGCACGGCCATGTGGGGTCACAGCTGATCATGTCACTGACCTACGTCCACCTGGCTAATGCGCTACTCCCACCACATGCTTAAGCACAGACATTGCACAGTTGAGCAGGGACAATGTCTCACCCCACTGTCTATCCACAACATTGGCAAGATGACTTATGGCATCGCAACTGCCATGGAGGTCATCACGCATAGCAGGGAGTGCTGCATACATGTCCCTGAGCATCTGTCTGGTGTTGCAGTCAGTATGCACCTGTGCCTCCATGATGGACCATAATATGCGTATGGTGACACCTGCCATGGCACTTTTGACAGGGGCTTGATGGGCAGCAGTTCACTGTTGCGCATCCATGTCCATCTGCCTGTGTGTGACCTCACCTGCTCTCTGCCTATGGCTGGTGACTACACTCACACTCACCATACTCAACACACTAGCCTGTTCCATGCCACCACCCTTAACCTGTCCATTATCTGTGGCTGATGGGGACTGGGCATGTGTGGGCATAATGACTGTTTGCGGGGACATGGTGGGTGAAAGTGGAATACCAAACAATGGCAGGGATCCAGGCACTGACAACCTCACCTGCGTCTCACTATGACCACCATCATCATGGGAGTCTGCTAAGACACTGACATCAGGTTGTCAGGGGGTAGGCACACCAACCCCCTATGTTCACCTGTGAGGGGAACACAACATATGTAAATTAATACCCTGCAGTATTATGTTTGCTGATCATCAGCGGGCCTTGTAAAGTAGGGCAATGGGATTTGTACTGGGTGGTACATGCCTCAAAATGGTATAACCCACACCCCCCAGAGAATACGAGTCTCACCGAAACACACACACACTCACACACACACACACACACACACACACACACACACACACACACACACACACACACACACACACACACACACACACACACACACACACACACATACACACACATAAACTCTTGGTACAGTCTGACACAGCTGTGGCACCTGTGGGCCTTTCAAGGCAGACCTTATGGTAGTTCTGCCTGCCACAATCCATCTCTTTCACTACTACTGTCAGGCCCACAACAGAGGGTGCAAATCCTACTGTGTGATGGGCCTAGTAGCAGAATGGTAATTGTGACCAAGACCAAGGCTATTGGAGTGAGCTATACAGTATCACCAAGTGCATATGCATATACTGTAAGAGCTGACTTACTGTTATACAGACCACACACAATGACAAGGTGTAACAATATGTGATGATAACTGATGAGGTGAGAAGACTATACACTATTACTGCAGTACATACACAGTTCAGACTCACAGGGATTCATTTTAGACAACATTGCAGGACAGTCTGCAATACATACAGGACACATGTAAAGTACTAGGTGCATAGCGTCTTAAGATGATACCAGGCTATTGGCCCTGATGTCCTCAAAAGCCTGGCCCAGACTCTTGCTCATGCCCCTTCCAAGCCAGCACCTGTTTCACCAGTCCAGCTGGGACATACGCAGGATCCCAGGGGTTTCTCATCCATTTTCCATGCAGTCGGACAGCTTCTTCTTCAAGAGGGCTATACGCGCACTCTGCTAGACATGGGGAGGGAGTGTATTTTACAGACAGTGTATTGTGTGGGACACTACACTATCCCACCAACAAGTATCACAGACCAGGTGAGGGCCTTGTGTGTGTGATGCATGAGTGCAGTTTGTCTTACAGATATGCAGAAACACCATCAAGGCTGGTTTGGACATGGCCTTGTATGCCAGACACAGGTCACCTATGATCAGTCTGTATGAGACTGAGTACAGGGACAAGGCTTTCATCATACCTGTATAGGATAGGTGTTGCAGACCCTGGAATTACTTGGTGAAGAACCTCTGTGCTCTTTGCAACTGCTGCATTTGCTTGGCAAGGTACATGGCAAAGGAGCAATTGTACTTGGTAATGTGTCTGATAAGGGTGGAGTACAAGGATGTTGTGGCCTCCTGGTTCCTGGATGACATACCCATATTTGTGAGGTGGACCATATAGACAGCCTTCCGTACAATGGTGCCCACACTGTGGGAAACTGTCAGGTTGCTACCAACCTTGGTGCACAAGTCTTCTCACACCTAATTGCAAGCACAGTACATTATTACTGTCATATTTAGTGTGGATGACATCTGGCATAGCAGGGAGAATGATTCCTCTCCTGGCATTCAGTTTGCGGAAATGCTTCTTGCACCAGTCATTAATTGGGTGAGGGCCTCTTCAGGGATGCTCACATCAGTAGGGGAATGTAAGACAGTGGCCAGCTTGCACGCATCTGTACATCTGGTCAGCCACAGACCACTGCTTTTGTCCTGTACCTCAGATACGTATATCTCAAACAGTAGAGGCTCCCAGACCGATCCTTGGGGTACACCCCTTTGGAAGACTCTACTACTAGAGATGGGTACCACTACTTGGACTGAATGGGTACTATCATTGGGCCAGTTAGCTACCTATCTGGTAACATACAGGTCAGTGCCTAGCTGTGTAGGCATATGTATCCTGGCCGCTGGGAGATTATTGTGAAAGAATTGAGCTAGGTGAACGTAGGCATTGTTCACCAGCTTCCCCTCGTCCTTGTGTTTGTTGACCACTTCAGAAAGGTTGAAAAGGTTTAACAGGCCTAATCTCCCTTTGACAACACCATGCTGTATGAGCTCAGGCATTTCAATGTTGACAATGTCCCTGTTCATAATGTCCTTGATATTGCCTTCCATACCCTTGCAGAGGAGGCTAGTTAGGCTGATGTGCATATGATTGGCTGGGTCTGTGGATTGCTCCACCTTTTATATAGAGATGACAGTGGCTGTCCTCTGTGCAGATGGGATGACACCAGTGCTCAGGCTGTGGTTGACTACAGTGCAGAATGGATCTAACACCCCATGCATGTGTTCATGTAGGATGTAGCCAGGGATGGTATCAGGCCTGTGGAGACTTTTGTGTGTTGCCTTTGAGATATATATATATATGTATATATATATATATATAGAGAGAGAGAGAGAGAGAGAGAGATATAAGCATGCAAAATCTGAAGGTAATGCCACTCAGTACTAGAAGTCCAAACCTCAAAATGCACTCTCTCGAGGCACTCCTAAAAATAGAGAACATCAATATCTGTGCAGTAACTGAGACCTGGTTTAAGGCTCCAGAGAGCACCCCTGCAATACGAGGCTACAACTCTTACCACACTTTTTGAACACCAAACCAGGACCGAAACACTAAAGGCGGAGGAGTGTCCATATTCCAACACACTGGATCAACTAATCCATAGTCCCACCAGTTGCTCAAATATCCTAGACCTGGTCATTATCAACATAGGAGATCGATGCTCCACAGCAGTGGTCACCTCCTCGTTGGTCAAGCCTGACCATAAGCTAATCACCCTTGATGTCCACATCCCACCCCACCCCCACAGTAGGGAAACCTCCATAAAAAATTCTCCAAAGCCAACTTCATGCTACTCAAGTCAGAAGTGACAAACTTCATGACACCCATGCAGATGGGAACTGAAAGTTCAACTGCTGAATCCTACACTAAGGCACTGTACCAGCACATCCACTCAGGCATGAATCGTGCCATCCCAAATAGAACCAAGATGCTCTCCTCCAAAAAAAGGAAGCCAATCTGGTGGTCCCCTGCCATAAACAAACTTTACAACAAAAGGAGGAAACTGTTGCAGAAAAGAGGAAAATCCCAGGATGCAAAAAACTCCCTTACCAGCCTCAGTAAGAAGCTGAGATCCCTCATAAAATCCTTTAAAGCTAGTTATAAAAATAACATTTTCAAAGATTACAAGAACAATCACAAGGCATTCTATTTCTATGTCAAGAAACTAAATGGCAATGCTCAGATCTGCTCTGAGTTACAACAGAATGGCATTAAATATACTGATCCCAAGGATATTGGAATATCTTGACAGATCAATTCAGTGCCAAATTCACCCCCATCTCACCCCTAAATGGCCCATCTCACCAAAAGATTGCCATATTCAGGTAATCACAGCCACAAGTTAAAAACACACTCTCCAAAGCTAAGAATACAGCATCCATGGGACCAGATGACATCCTGGTCTGTGTACTACATGAACTACAAAATGAACTGACACCTCACCTAAGTGTCATGTTTAATCACAGCCTCACCTCAGGCATCTTGCCCAATGAGTGACGCACAGCTACAGTTATCCAACTCCACAAGGGGGGATACACCTTGGATCCAGGGAGCTATTGTCCCGTCAGTCTGACGACCCTGAGCTGCAAAGCCATGGAACGCATTGTCATGGAACTTATAAACAAAGATGTTGTCAACCTTCAAACACTGGACCCCACCCAGCTTGATTTCGTAAAGGGCTAATCTTGTCTCCTGAACCTGATTGACTTCTTTGAATCATTCTCCAGAGCTGTAGACAAGGGCAAGGCAATCCACACAGCCTATATGGACCTTGCCAAGGCCTTCGACACCATCCCCCCTCTCTGGAATCATAGATAAACTTACTAAACTGGGCATTAATCCCTACATCATTCGATGGTTTGCCAACTGGCTTACTGAAAGAACCCAGATTGTAAAAGTAGCCAACTCCAAATCCAGCTCCAGACAAGTGAGAAGTGGAGTACCTCAGGGTTCAGTCCTGGGACCACTCTTGTTTGGCATCTACTTCTCTGAAGTACAGGCCAGCACTAAGGGACTCTGGCTAACAAAGTTCGCAGATAACTGCAAACTGGGAGCCATTACTGAATACAAAATGATGTAGATATTCTACAAAATGGCCTTACAGAAACAGATGCTTGGTGCCAGAGCCATGGGCTCAAGCTCAATGCCAAGAAATGTATAGTTATCCCCTTTAGGAAAAATCATGTACCCATGAATTACCACATAAGTGGCAGTACACTAAACATTGAAAGTGTGATAAGGGACTTAGGACACAGGTGGACAGTGGTTTCACCTTCGATAACCACATCACCACAACAGTCAGGAAATCCTTCTATATGGCTCACCTCATCACTAAGGGCTTTTCATCCAGAAAAAAGGGGGTCATTGTCCCACTGCACTAATCTCTCATTAGACCCATTATAGAGTACAACACCCCATTTGGTATGTACCTCACAAGACATTTGCAAAAACTGGAAAGGCCGCAGAAATACCTCATTAAAAGAATCACAGTCCTAAAGCAGATGCCATATGCTGACCATCTAAAAAAACTCCAGCTATACTCTGTGGCATATTGCCTACTCAGATGTGATCTCTGCTTAACATACAAGGCCATGTCAAATGCAGAGCTGTTGGACATGATACACTTAAAGAAATCCCAGTCCCTCAGAGCCACACTCTCCAGGGATTTAAATCTGGTAATCACAATGAACAAAACATGCTGGAGGAATAGGTTCCTGACCCAGAGACTCCCCATACTTTGGAATAGACTGCCCATACATGTCAAGCTGAGAGCCTCTTTGGCCCTCTTCAAAAGGAACTTTGATGATTGTATGGGAGAAATTTACCCTGGGGATCACATTAGTCACCCTGCTAGACAGGAGACCAGGGAAGTAAATATTCTGGGAAGAAATAGCCAGGGAATTGTTATGGCTAAGCTTGTATAGGCCCTAGGGCCTAGTACCAACTTATGAACCAATGAGAGGGCATTACGGACCTGCTTCCTGAGGATGGGGGGAGGGGGGCAGGAGCTGTGCATGCACATACATACCAATGGATGGACAGGGGAGTGATGTTTACACTTCACCCTGCTGCAGCTGGTTGCCTATATCTATGCCATAAGTGGATGTGGTGTTATTAACCACCACTACAGAGCAGATTTGTGTGTTGCCTCTGGGATTGTAGACACATGCATGGAAGGCCTAGTGATTACCCTTGGTGGATGTGTCCAATTTGCCCTCAAAGATAGCCTTAGGGTAATTTACCTGTGACCTTATTTGCTTGTGCAGGCCAAGGTGACATTGGTTCCAATAAGGCACCTGTTCCTTCTTGGCCCTGTCCAACAATTATTTCCACCTATTATGGTATTTGTGCCCACCATGGATGTTTACCCTACCTTGAGGTAGATGATGTTGGCCTGTTAGGTATTTCTGAGTCCATACAGCTATGTAGGTGCCAACATAGTATTGTGGTGTGGGCCTGAACACTACTGCTAGTTCTGACTGATGGGACATTGGCTGTAAAGCTACTTCCACCTGCTCTGAAAGATTTATAGTCATTTGTGTAAAGTTAATTTTGTTTGACACTGTAACGAGGGAAATGGTGACCTGAACAGTGATGGCTATGTGGTCAGATATTACCAAGGAGGATGACACTGTAGGAGTGCTTCAGTGGCTACTTATGTTGGTTAGGACCAGGTACAGGATATTTCCACCTGTCATAGGAGTGTTGATTGGCTGATCCACTGCATTGCCATTGACAAAGCCGAGGAATCTCTGTGTGTTCATGTTCAGGTGGTATAGGTCATGCACACTATGGTTGAGTAGTTGAAGTCACCCAGGAGCATGGTGGATGATTGAATCCTGACAGATTCCAGCAGGTCCCAATAGATGTGGTGGGTGTCCATAGTCATGGTTGGAGGTCTGTAGCTAGCTATGATTTGAGTAGGTGTTTTGTCAACTGTTAACTGCACTCAGGACGTCTCTCATGCGTCATACTGCTTGGCCAGCCTGGAGGTGTGTGTGTGTAAGATAATGTTTAGCACTCCACCTCCTGTGGCTTTGCAGCCCTCCATTTGGTGTCTACATGTATGATGGGATGAATGACCTGGCAAGGTTGGTGTGTTCTCCACAGCTACAAAGTAGTTGTCAGTGACTGCATAAATGTCAGCATCTTACAGGACAAGGTACACTTGCATTGACATGGGTTTCATGGTAAGACACTTAGCTCCTGTTAGAGCAAGACATCTGCACAAAGGCACACATCACTGGTGGGCAAGGGCCAGAAAACAGAGTCACTTTATGAATCAACCTGAAACACAGTTGCCAGGAAAGATGGTGTCACATTCACAGGTCTACTCTGCAGGATATGACATCTGACAATCAAATATATGCTATTATGTTATGACTTCAGTCGTTAATGGGTTGCCAATGATGTGCCAGACAATACACAACTGTGTGAGGTATTGACTACAAATATGAAGCAGACATGTGGCCAGTCTACAAAACTCTGGACAGTTGTCAGGTATGGGCTCAGTATATCACATACTGTTCAACACATACTTCTGCACCTGTTTTGTACTATCCACATACCCTATATAAGTCTCTTACATTTGTAAGACAAGCATATGTATCAGAGTAGCATTCACAGGTGACATATGAATAATTGCAACATCCCAGGTAACTGGCCTAGCAGTGTCACATGGGTCTATATTATATTATCGCATGCTTACAAAAGCAAATGATAAATAATCGACCCCATGTAAGCTAAAGCTTACAACTTCAAAACCACAGAACCTCAGTTCCAAAATAAAAACAACAAAAACACTTTAAAACATTACATAATGTGGGGGGCTTCACCCCACACCCCCGAAATGAGGGGCTGTGCCCCCCACATCCCCTTACTTAAATATGCCAACTCTGATATTGCACTACAGTGCCAAAAATAGCAAAGTAATGAAAGCGGACAAGCGAAATCTTTCCCAGGGAAAGAATTCGCTGAAAAGCTGCTTCACTATTTTACCTTTTCACTCTTTTTGGTTCGATCAAGATGCATTCAGCAAACTGCATCTGAGATCTGGTAATATGAACCCATGTCACACTCAGTATTGGACAACAGACACTCCAGTAGTAGTCACACATGAGCTGACCTTTGCTGGGGTGACTCAGGGGCCAGAGATGTGATCCATGTCAATGTAGACAGGGCAAGTGGGAATGGCCATAGGTGCCAGACAGCAGCATGTGAGTCCAGCAGGTCTTGTTGTGGCCTAGTGTTTAATGTCCTATTTGGCATTATTGCATCCCCCCTTCTGCATTCCATTACAAGCATACATGATTGACATACCTGTCATAGTGCTGAGAGTTTCCTCACAACAATGCAGATGGTTAGGTTTGTGTAGTCGCAGTCTGTTTTTGTGTAGATTGGTTCAGACCTGTGTTGCATAGGTAGCAGCTTGCCTTTTGTAGGTAATGCTCATGAGCAGGTGATGGCGTGTGCACCAGTCACTGTCTCCCATTTTCTACTTGCATCCAGAGCAGCTGTGTTGTCTTTCCATTAGCCAATGCCATAGCAACACAGTACTATAATTAAGTCCTTCATGAGGGCTTTGCCCCTTTTCCTTGCTTGTGTGGAGGACATTGTGGAGGAGTGGGGGCTACAGCTTCACAGACAGTAGATGGAAATATCTCTCAGGACAGGACATGTGGAGATAGCCCAATAACATGGGGACAAAGCTCCAGAATTGTGTACAGATTGTAAGTTTTGCTGTTATACACACAGAGGATTGGCAGATTAACAGGGTGTGTCTGGACATGCATTTTCTACGTGACTTGACATTTGCAGTGATATGTCTCTGACATACCATTCAACTGACCTAATGTCCACAGACTGCCCAGAGGTTTGCCTGTTATGTTTGGTCTGTTCCTCATACAACTTCTGTTTTTGTGAAATCAGTAGGATAAAGTGAGGATTTAGTCAGTAAATGTTGACATCCATTAGACTTTCAGACATCATATTCTTCAGGGATGTTATGTTACAACAAACCCTGTAACACCAGCAATTGTTTCAGTTTTAACACCATTATGTGAGATATGTCCCTCTTTCTGGCCCCTTGTTCCCCAAGTATGTAATGCTTTGTCCAGATGTCTTGCAGTAAGAGGTTCAGAGGTATGGTATATCATTATTTAATGACTGCACTCCAGGTATCATCCCAGTGACTTATCAGACTCCTGGAAGTGGTATGCAGCAGTGGACATAAATATGGTCGCACACCCTGGAAATATGTACAGCTGAGAGTTATGTATGTCTGGCCATTGTTAACAGACTGCCAAGATTGTGCAGTAGTGTTGTGTATAAATGTTTGTTGTGCTGAGTAGGGAGAGTAACAGATGTGAGTATCATAGATCCTTTTCTATCTGTCTGTGCATGCTGCTACATTGCTGGTGGTCTATCAGGTGTATATGTCTGTAGTGGCAGACTGAGAAATGTCCTGTAACACATCAGGATTCCCAGTAGACTGTGAGCTGGGCCAGTATATATCAGTGAAGTGTGTGGCTGGCAATGAGGATATGTTTGTTCAAGCAGTCATTCTACTCTAGAGTTCCTTTGGGATACTGGTATGTTGCTGTGACTGTGGTGCAAATGGTTGTGGGTGGATATTTTTGCACTAATATCTGCTTTTCCCTACAGTTCCATCCATGTAGTGCATGATATTTTGGAAATACATGGGTAATTCCATAGAGCTGATTTGAAGTAGTGTCGTGTTGGTCTTACTGCAGTTCAGACGGTGCTGGGTGAAATGGTTGGCAGCTGTCACTGTTTTTTCTATGCTTTTACATGACTGCAGTCATACCTCTCCACTGTCCAGATGTCTAGACACTGTCCAGATGCGTGGCTCATATGTTTGTTCTGTTGCCCATAACAGTTGTGGGTGTCTGACAAATCACTGGGATGGTGTGAGCATTGACATCAGTAAATAATGACATTCATTTATGTTTCATACCTGGAATCTATCAAGAATTATATGTTAAATCAAACCATGCTACTCTAGCAGACTTCTTTGTGTATAGCAGCCATATTTCAAAGATGTCACTATTGTTTGCCCTTTATCACCCCACTTTGTCAGGCTTTTTGCAGATGTTTTGCAGTAAGATGTTGATTATCTATATTTATATCTATGTGTGTATATATATATATATATATATATATATATATATATATGTTTATATTTATACATACATATATATGTATAAAAGAGTACTATGGATACATATTTTTCCCTTATGTTAAATGACTGTAGTGCAAGAAATGTTTGTAAAAACATTACTGGTATGGAGGTACATTGCTGTGATTGTAGTCCACAGGGTGTCCTGGGTTCAATAATTGGTTGTGATGACTTCCTTTCATTAATATTAAATGAGCAGAATGCATTATATGCTTGTAAAATCATGACAGTTTGTCACAGCTGAGATGGTGCACTGGTACAGTGCTGTGGTTGTAATGTGCAGTGTTCTGGGTTTGAGACTTGGCAGGTCACATTATTTTGTTGCTGGGCTGACAGACAAAGTAATTAAGGCACTTTTAAGCAGTTGTAAGTGGGCTTGCATGGATTTGGATGGAGCTAAGCAATGCTAACAGACGGTTAAACTGTCTTAGCGTCACTTTGCACCACTTACTCTCCCTTACACCCGTGCTAATTTTAATTAAAGAAAAGAAAAAAGGGTGAAAGGAAAGTGGTGAAATGGGGGAAAGCAGCGGGTAAAACATTAGGAAAACCAGCTGGGGATGTGCAGGATGGCTGTAGGAAAAGACCATAGTTCTACATTTCTTCTGCGGAATCAGATGTGAATAATGTGTAGAATTTAGAATTTACAGCCTCACACCCCACTAAAGGGAGGGGTGCTAGCAACAGACATCTGGAGAATAATTTGTGGGTAGATTGATTAATTTCACTGTACATGGGGGTGAAATGTTGAGCTATATATGGAGCTATAATTTTTTTGTGGGACAGATGCCCCTTTTTTTAGGTGAGTGTGGGATGTTGAGGAAGGGCTGTAGGTATGTTTGGGGAGGTAGGTTGCGTAGGATAGGTAGCATTTGCAGATAGACAAGACACACAAGACAGCAGACAGGGGTGGTATATGACACATGACGGGGGCAAACACCTTGGACAGGGAAAGTTATTGGGAATCAGAGGCCCATGAGCCCGCAAATAGATACAGTGGGACTGAGGTTTCCACCCATGAGCAGTCATGACTGCACCTTCATGACCTCAAAAGTGGCTGTACTGGGGCTGGACAAGAGGGCAGCCTGACCCTCAAGGTGTGCCAGGCTGCCCTCCATCTGGTGCAGCTGCCCATCCAACTCAGAGTGGATGATGCTGTGCACCATGCCCCAGAACTGGCAGTGGGTGACGGGCCCCTTTCTGTGCCCGCACCCAGAGGGGGGACAGACCCTGTCCCCTGAGGCAGTTCCACCCCAAGGTGGTGCAGAACCAGCAGAGAAGGATGTTGGGGTTGGATCCCAGATGTGCTGGGGCCTGGTGCCATGGCCAGATTGGGTGGGACAGGCAGATCCACCAGGATCTGCCTTCCCAAACATGCTATGGTGTTGTGGATTTCCAAGAAATATTGATTAGTCATGAACAAGACATTTCAAAATTAGTTATAACAGCATGCATGGGTGTTCTCATTAACCCAAACCAACAGATTTGAAACAGTTGCATAGCAAAAAAAACACATGCATTAATGGAACAACAGTAAACATTTTAACAGCATGCAAGTTGCATTGATGGCAACAAGCCACCAATAATGGTATTTGAACAGGGTATGTTAATATGAAACCAATGAAATATATGAACAATAATAGAACACATGTCCCAACAATAGGTTTTGAGAACAACATACCCAAAGTATATGAATAATAATTATTGATGCAGATGATGGTTGGGGGGTGAGAATAAAATGTCCATTAACAACTGTATTGGCTTCTATTTTTCACAACAATACTGCACAATACTCTACAGGTCTGCCCTAACTTTACGTCTACCTATGGCCCATAGCTTCTGTGGCACATACGTACCTGTTAGACTGTCAACCTGTAATGGTATGCAGTGGGTCTATATTAGATAACCAAAATGAGAAAAGAACGAACACTCTTTGACACATAAAACACAAACTCACTAAATACTGAAGTTACGGAACAGAGATTTTTTTCCCAGGGGAAAAAAATAGCTGGGCCGTTCTTGGGACTTTGCTATTTACTTCACTATAGTCCAATCTCTGAATTGGTATATTTAAGTAGGGGGTGTGGGGGCATAGCCCCCTTCATTGGGAGGTGTGGGTGGTGAAACCCCCCCACTTTATTTTGTGTCTTAAGTTTTTTTTTTTTTTTTGGAACAGCGATTTCTTTTCCCTGGGGAAAAAAAATCACTGTTCTGTAAATTCGGTGTTTCGTGATTTCGTGTTTTATGTGTCAGTAAAAGAGTGTTCACTCTTTTATAGTTTCGGTTATCTAATATACACTGTGGCTACTTTACTGGAAGGGGCTTGTACATGTCAGGGTTACATATTTGACATAGAAGGGGTACCCTACAATGATCTTGTGTGAGTCTGCAACTATTATAATTCACCTGGATTCCTCTCTGTGTCCAAGGTGATTTGCAGCAGTGACCACTGGCCATGACAGCGTGACACTTGAGAGACATGTATCGGGAAGAGTGTATGGTATATGTAAGTATCCTTTTGACATTTGCAGGCATATGGGGTTGAACAGTTGTACACAGTGTATTAGTATGCCCTTCATACAGCTACTACACACATTTATTTACCTGTAAGACCTGTGGAGGCAATATCTGTTAACACCTTTTGAAATGTTCTACAAATATTCAGGTGTATTAGTACACCCTTCATACAGCTACTATACACATTTCTTTACCTGTAACAGCTGTGGAGAAAATATCTGTTAACACTTTCTGTTTCTACACATATTCATGTGTATTAGTATACCCTTCCTACAGCTATACACACATTTCTTTACCTGTGAGACCTGTGGGGAAAATATTTGTTAACACTTTTGGACTGTTTCTACAAATATTCAGGGCTTCTATAGTGTGTGTGTGTGTGTGTGTGTGTGTGTGTGTGTGTGTGTGTGTGTGTGTGTGTGTATATATATATATATATATATATATATATATATATGGGTCTACTTCTTTTGACCTAACTTTCATTTGCCTGACACTCATTTTTCTGACCCCATTTGACTGAAATTTAATTTGCCTGACACTTCATTTGCCTGACACTTCATTTGACTGACAAGTATTATTAGCAAGAAAATGGAATATGCCCCCTTCCCCACTGCAGTGCGACCCTGAAGTTAGAATATATAGTTATGGGGATGTGGGGGGCACAGCCCCCCACAACGGGGGGTATGGGGGGCGAAGCCCCCCACTTCATTTCATATGATATTTTTAACTTTTGATGTAATTTTGCTTAGTAACAGAAAAGTAAGTGGGGGGCTGTGCCCCCCACACACCCCCCTAACTATATATTCTAACTCCAGGGTCACACCGCAGTGGGGAAGGGGGCATATTCCATTTTCTTGCTAATAATACTTGTCAGGCAAATGAAGTGTCAGGCAAATGAAGTGTCAGGCAAATGAAATTTCAGTCATTTGGTCTCAGGCAAATGAGTGTCAGGCAAATGAAAGTTAGGTCAAAAGAAGTAGACCCATATATATATATAGATGTGTATATATATATATATATATATATATATATATATATATATATATATATATATATATATATATATATATATATATATATATATATATATACATATATAGATATAGATATAGATACATAGATATATATAAACATCTCAGTACCACTCCTTGGATGCAAAGCATGTCTAGGTGTGCTAAAATGAACAACAATACTGTTTTCCATCACAGTGAGCTACTTGAGAACTGCTGTGTTTTTTTTGACTGATTTCTGACTAATACTTTCGGGGTTGGACAGTCTGACCTTGTAATCCTGAAATCCATGCATGGCAAATAGTTATTGTACTGTGTATTACTCATTTGAAATATTACAATTTGGAAAGCAAAGGTTAACACAAGACTGCAATGCATGCTAACTGTTTCCCAGAACAGCCTCAGTTATTTCATGCTGTCAATGCCATTTTTGCTGTAAATAACCTGTACACATTCTATTTCTACAACAACATACCAGAGTAAACACAGCAGTTTGATGAATATTTTTATTAAAGTGAAATGACACTTTTATTAATGGACATCCTGTAGATAAGTATTAGTGTGACAAATGTGCTTTATTCATTAGACACAGTACACAATATACCTACTGGCGGTAAACAATGAAGTCCTAGTACTATATGGCACTATATACTGCAAGATAGATCTGTACTCACCAGCCTTTGGGTGCATCCTTGTCAGTCTGTCAGCATGGACCACGATTTTCATAGCCCTCTCTTCTGCAGCTGGACGGGTGAGAAACAAACATTATGCATATGTGTCTATCACATGCTCAGGCTAGAATTTTGTACAGCTCTATCTGGGATACTTACAAACTGCTGGAGCATGCTGGTCCCGAGCATCTTGGATCCATTGGGCCAAGAGCTCCCCCTTTCTATGCTTTAGGTCAGCATAATGATGCCATACCTGCTCACCAGTTCAGGGGATTCCAGTGCCACTGGTGAGTTCGTGTGCCAGATGGTCTCAGGCTTCCACTTTGTACTGAGAGCCCTGGTACTGGCCATGCAGCAGTTTGTCATCATGGTGTTATATGAGGATTCCAGCCATGACCCTGGACTCCAGGATACCCCAGCGTTGCACCCAATAAGTCGCTCCATCTCCAATGCCAGACATGTTCCTGCAGAGATCAAACTAAACAAGTTATGTCTGTATTCCAGCCTGCGTAGTTTAAATAAGGCCATATTCCTGCCCTTTGCTGTCATTGGACCATTTTGAAAATGCTGAGCACAGCTTAGCAACATGCAAACCCACTAAGCTGGGTTGAAGAGTGCTTAAAGGGGTAATTGCTGAGCATTGCCTAACAGTGTGCAAATCCATTTAGCTGAGCTGTCTGCTGCTTAGAATTCATATTTAAGCAATGCTTACATCAGCTATACTATACTGTATGGGACACTTGTGTATACATGGGCAATTTCACATTATATGCACTCACACTTACACTTTAGACAAGCTATACTACTCTGGTTGACAAATATCAATTACTACATAATTTAAAATTAAAATAATAATTTTAACATTGCTTTCCTATATAAAAACAAGGCAGTGGTTTTGGTACTTGAACCGTGAATGCCTGCATGCAAAGTCAGGACTTTAACCACTGTGCTATCTTGGCACAAGGACTTGCGCTGTATAGGTTTATTTATCTCCAATGAGATGTTTCAGCAATGCTGAACAGAGGGCCATAATGCACACACCCACTCAGCTATGCTTAAACATACCTTAGAATGGAAAAAAATATATAAATTCATAAACCCACTTTATTTACATGTATCTATACTCCTTGTCAGTCACAGTAAGGGAAATTGTAAAGGGACACATAGGGACAGATTGTAATTATTGGTCGTACAAAGTTAAGAAGTGTGACTGTGGTTTTCTAGCAAATCATTGGCAAATCACTCAGGGTTTGAGTCAGAACATACTGACAGACATTTGGATTTCAGACTTCATACCCTTCAGGAAAGTGTCCCTATTTTTGTGCCTTTGTTCCCCCATAATTTATGGCTTTGTACAGCTTTCTTGCTTTAGGAGGTTGAGAAGTATGTGAGGCAGGCATCTGGGCATTCTGCAGAAACCTGTACAGTTAACGGCTATGTCTGTATGGCACTTTTACAATGCAGGGTGTGTGTGACAGACCCTGTCACACATCCCCTGCATTGTTTCTTGCTCCCCTATCTATTTCAGTGTCTGTGGACTCATTTTATTTCATTTCGGTATCCACAGACACTGAAATGCTTTTCAAAAGTGCCATATGGCACATTCTGAGTGCAGGGGGTGTGTTAGATGTGTGTGCACTGCTTAGACACACCCACTGCACTCAGTGGTGTTCGTGTCCGCATAACAGTAGTGCGCCTTCATGAATATACTACTGCTATGGCTGCGCGTACCCAGCCATGGCCCACTCCATGTCAGAATAACTCTATTCCAACATTGAATTTAATGAATCTCAGGGGTTGTTATTCTTTTATATTCAATTTTTATCAGAACAGTTATAAAATACAATACCCCTCTGATGATGTGGGCAAGTGCCAGCATAGCCATCTGGAGTTTTGTAAAGAATGATATGTCCTTTGAATATCAAACTGATTTATACAAAGTACTTGTGTTACAATTGTATTAGACCTGTATGTTATTTGTGTATCAAAATTATTTGAACAGATGCTTGTGCTGAAAATGTATTTGTGAGCTTTGCTTGTGTTAAAATGTATCAACAATACACCCTGCTGGAAAGAAAAGAAATGTACATGTATTATTGCAACTGAATTACAGTAAACTCTCAGTTATCCGGCACTCATGGGGATTGGTAGATTCCAGACAACTGTAGTTTCTGGTTGACTGAGAGTAGCTAGTAAAATAGGCCTGACTAATACTGTACCCTATACTATTTGTTTGGTTTAACTTGTTCTCAGGTTGGGGAGCGAGGGAATGTATTCCTATCTTCCTTTTTAAAACTCTAAAACTCTAAGAATGTAAGGTATGTTTCTGCTGGGGGGAAACAAAAGTGCAACACATGAACATTGGACAGTATTTCTTCAAAATTTTTTTTTGCTAGTTGCTTGAGAGTGCTGGTTGCTTGGGTTAACTGAGAGTTTACTGTAAATGTACCAGCTGGCTTACTTTAAGAAAATAAGGGAAATATAAATGAGCTGTTAAACCATTAAAATGGCACCCCACAGCATTGAATAGGACCAGGGACACTAGGTCTGGGAAAAAGCCTTTGTTCATTAGCTTAGTAAAAAGAGAGGATGCCCCAGGCATTGCCATAAACATTCAGATGTGTATTGTAGCCATCTATGCTAAATTCCTGTCTCAACTTTAAAGGATAATACTGTGAGAACCTAGAGTCAGGTGACCAGATCAGGTCATTCTGCCTATTCCTTTGGAAATTATATTTTAGATATTACAAAGAGAAATGTCAGAGTACTGAGTATTTTGTTTTTGGGAACCTGACTAGAAAGACCCTCACCCACAGCACCTTGCCTTGCTGTAGTAAGTAACTTAACTAGGGAACAGTAATTATTTTAGATTAGTCATGACTATCGTGAAGCTTAGTTTAGATATTGTTTTTCTTTATTTGTTTGAGTCTGTCCATCAATGATGTTTTCAATGTTTCCTGTGATGTGAACTCTGTGGTTTGCTGTGAATATATATTCTATTCTATTTTGTTATGTTCTTTTATTATTTATAATTAAATATATTTTAAATGTTTATGGTTGGTCCATAAAGAAAGTATCTAACCTTAGAGAGTACTTATATTTATTTGGTGACACTGTGTGGGCCACTCCAGAGGGTCTAGCTGTTCTGGTACTATCATTGGTATTGGTATTAATATTGTACCGTGTAATTGCATACCCTCTGTAAGAGCCTTATAGTAACTGACTGGTGGCAGTAAATCTACCTTATAGTCTGGGCAAAGCTGGTAGAGCGGATAATCTGTGCCAGCCTTTCCCAGGAGTGTGTGTGTGTGGGTGTGTGTGTGTGTGTGTGTGTGTGTGTGTGTGTGTGTGTGTGTGTGTGTGTGTGTGTGTGTGTGTGTGTGAAAATTAAATGTTAAAGAGTGTGTGTGTCAGCTATGTGGGGTAGAGACACAAAGCACTGGGTTCATAAATGATGATGCTGGAAGTCTTGGCTTGGACACTTGGCTGAGGACCTAACCCTATGGCTGTACCAGTGGGGAGTCTTACTGGGTACCTACAGGGAGACAAAAATAGAGAAATCCAGACCACGGATTGTGTGCTCTTAAGGGAAATTGTACTTGATGCAGGTAAATGTGCATCTGGAAATACTGAGTGTATCCATTTGTATTCAAAGTGCACGTCCCTCTTCAGTGTCAGTGGTGAGGACTGAGGCTCCTTGATTACTGGACCAGCATGGGGACATCACATATTGGTGGCCATCACATATTGGTAGCAGTGCTGAGCATTACAGCCCCTTTAGGAATATATCTATCCAAGCACATTACATACCTAGAAAGACCCCAGAAATTCCTGAAATAAAGTTGTATAAAGACAGTAAACAATAATAATAGGTTCAGACCATATTCCTGTCCCCTTTCTCTTATAGATTTCCTCCTCCATTGTTTTCACAAAAGGCATGATCCCACAAACACCTGCATAAGATATCTAAATCTGCATTATCGAATAAACACAATCTGCTAGTGGGATAAATTCATCCCCCGATTTGTACTAAATCATTTATGGACATTAAATAGGGTGATACCTTAGCGACAATTAAGAAGCATCTTGTCAGTTGGACAGGTATCCATAAATTCTCCCCTGACCAAGCCTGTTTTGCACTCCTCATGGCAGGAAGTAACCCTTGAGGTCCCTGGACGGATTCCGCTTACTTCTTTTTTATGATGCTATAATGCAGAATGTTTTTTTTCTCTGTTGATAAATTTTACCAAAGGGCTATGCAGTTAGAGTTCATTGACATAAAAAAAATTATCTTCCTCAGGTTAGGCATGTGGCATTTATGCATCTACATACCAGTTCTTTGAGTTTCACATACATCTTCAAAATGATTAGTCATTAACTGTATAGTGTTAAACTGTGTCGACCACATTTGCTAGTCTATAGCTATATCACCTCCTCGGTGTAGTTCCTAACGCACAATTAGTGAATGGTTGTCATTTGAGTGATTATGCTGCTTTCAAGGACATACAGTGCTGATCATGTGCCCTACCATCTTGCATCTGGAATGGGTGCTCCCCTAACAGCTTATATCTGTTGAAGATGCCCCATGACAGCTTGTGTCTGGAGCAGATACCACTAACAGCTTACATCTGGAACAAATGCCTCCTAATAGCATGCATCTGGAGCAGATGCCCCATAACAGCTTAAATCTGGGGGAGGTGCCTCCTTTACTTCTCTTCTGTTATGGCTTTGCAGCTTAAACTAAACAGATTTCAATCAAATGAGAAGCATATGAGTAGCAAGATGTCAGAGGTGACTGCAGAAACAGATACATTTTTTGGACATATTTGAAGTCAGAACTACCGTTCTTTGACACTCTTGACTGTTAACAAACAGAGTGCTGTAGCTTTTGAGACTCCATAGAAGGGCATAAATACCATAACTCTGTAAATTAAAACATAAACATAAACATTCTTCTCTTGACTTAAATGTATAACAGATATTCATCAGTTATTGTAAAAATGAACAATACTCTTCTGCAAATAAGCAAGACAGAGAAGGAAAATGTGTTTTTGCCCTCCCCGACTGCTCTGCTAGAAGGGAGCAAGAAGACATGATGAATGATTTGACTGTGAAAGGCTTTCACAGGAAAAAGACAAAGATGATAGTCTAACCCATCCCCATCCCCCACTCAGTGTGAACTATTTTTTGTTGCCAATGGAACACTTTCAGTGGCATTTTGTTAAATCATCGCACTCATGTTCATGTTGTCAATTAACAGATTATATAATTGCAACTTCTTGCTCCCCAACATCGCTTCCCCTTTGACTAAGAATTTTGTAGATGTACGTGAAACTATTTCTACAACTCCACAGTGCTTTAAATCTCTGATTAGACATTATACTGAGCATAATGAAGATCTGTGTTGGTTCATACTTTTCAAATGTCAGTGGTCTGCCACCAACTAACTGGCAAAGAACATTCGGTCAAGACTAACTGACCAAATTATGCTTGGACTATACTTTAACCTACAATTTTCTATTTGGAACAAAGGCCCACACAAAAAAAACCCCTAAACATTGGGCTACAGTCTCTGCAGTCCCCCACATCTTATTGTATTTTAAGTATGAGGTCACCAAAACTTGCAAAAATATATAAGAAACAGAGTGTGTAAAATGTGAGTGAAACATTGATTATCACTCCGGTTTTCTCCCACATTAGAAAGACATACATCTGGAGCACTTCTCCCCGGGCCTCTGCTGAAAATTGGCTTTGTTCCAAGTCGGGCTTTCCTGGTTAACAAATGTTAAATAAATAAATCACTTATTCTCAAACAGAGTGATTTTTATAAAGCAGTTATGAATCAAATTATCATTTCCCAGCTCCCATACCTCCACCCTTGAAGGCGTTGATTAGGCAGCTGCTAAGTCTTGTGATAATGTCATATGTGATGTGATGAGATCCTTCCATAGATAAAGATGTCAACATGTTTATTGTCCTAACAAAGAATGCACATTTCATGGACTCTGTGGAGTTAGGACTTTTTTACCTCTCATAATACATGACTATAAATTACTGCAGTATGATACATTATGTTAGATAAGTGTGGTGAAGAAAAAGAAAATTGTAGATGGTTTAAACACAGCTTCAATAACTTTTTCCCACATTCGTAAAATGTGTCCAGCATTCATCTGTTTGCCACCATTTAAGTAGAAGGACTTATTTTTTAATTCATAAAGTTACAAAAACTCAATTTAAAAAGTTGCAGGAGTTACAGTTTTAACTACTTGAATATACTGTCTGTAAGAAGTCTTTACATTCTGTATGAAGCTGAAACTGAAACTCAGAAACAGAAAGGGCACAGTATATCTTTAGCCTGAGGCAGATAGTTTGTCTTTCAGATGTTAGATTTTTTTCTGAATATCTTATTTCTGTTTTAATGCTTTTTCAGCTCCTTCTGCATGTTTTGTACTACTTGCATGCTTATGTTGAAAGGAGAAGCTTTCATTTACTTATTTTGAGTAAAGAATTTTATTAACTAATACTGATTGCTCATGGATGATGTTTTTACACTATGAGAATGGTGATGAGATGAAGGACACTTGTTCAGCATCATACTGTTGTTGGCATGACTGGCCTAAACCACATCACCTCAATTGTTAGATTTTCAGTCACTGTCTTCAAGATGCACACACGCACAACTTTCTGACTAACAGGTCTGTACTGTTTGCACTCCCATCCTTCATCTCCTAGTACTTTCAGTGCCTTTGCTGTTAGCTAAACATAAATCATCTTGGGAGCAGTAAGAGTTTTATCTTTCCATATTATGGGTACAAATAAGTTATGCAAAATCATTTTAGTCACATTTTATTTACTGTTGGTTAGTCTGCTCTGGAAGGTTCTGTGCTGATTCTCAGGTAGGTGAAATCCTGTGGAGCCAGTGAGTATAACCCTGTTCTGTAGCTGTACATTGTAAAGTTTATTTTGCTGTGGTAGGTTTTGTTCATTATACAATGAGGCAATGCAAATATACTGGATATCCCTAAGAAAAATTCCCATTTTTATATATAATGAGTATGGTACTAGTGATGTGAGTGAAACTCAATATACCTGAGTCAATTCCACCCCAGATACTGACAGCAGCAGTGCAACTGTTAAAGACAATAGCCCATGCCCATTGCACTTAGGATTCCTAAGTGTAGACTGCACCATTTCTCATTGGGCCTTCCCTGAAAATTGGCATGTTCCAAGTTAGACTTTCCCAGTAAACAAATGTTAAATAAATAAAAAATAAATAAATAAAAATAGTACAAATAGAGATGTGACAAAGAGGAGATACGACCAGCCCAGCTATGTGGAATTTTGCAAATAATTATATGTCATTGTTGAATATCGAAATGATTTGTGTAAGAAGCTTGTATTACAACTGTATAAGAAATGTATGTTGTGTGTATATCAAACTGCTGGTACAGAAGTATGTGTTGAAAAGAGTTTGTAAAGTACTGAGCATAAAAAAGCAACCACGGTGTACCCCACTAGAATAGAACAGAAATGTACATACACTATTGCAACTGTTTAAATGTATACATTTTAACAGAGGAAATTGGAATACAGAAGGTTAACTTGCAAAACTTCAGAAAAATAGTTGAAATTAAATTACTTTACGGCTGGGCCATAAAAAAGATGGTATATTTCAGCTTCAGTGCAGTAACAGACACAATGTCTAGAACTAGGGAACTTTCTATATTGTCTTGGAAGTGTTTTATTGTTTTATGACTTATAACAAGTGCACAGATCTGAGGAAAAGCCCTTGTCTATGTATTTTCACAGGTAGATGTTAAATACTGCTAGCTTTTAGCAGTGGGTTTTTTTCCTGAGATACAGTCCGATGACAAGAAATTATGTCATTCTGCAAGCTATCCCAGAAGTAATATTTGAGATATTAATTTATGAACTCTCTGAGAAAGAGATAGCATTCTCTATTTTGTCTTTGACCTGACAACATCAAGATCAATTCACCACACATGTGCCTTGCTATCTGTAAGTAAATTAACTAGGGTATAGTAATTTTCTTTGATACAGTCAGGAATATAACAAAGCTTAGCTAAGATGTTTTCTTTATTTATTTGAGACTGCCCTGCAATGTTGTTTTAAATATTTCCTGTGATTTTGAACTCTGATGTCACTGTAATTATGTACCAAGTATTTTCTTGTTCTTTTATTATTTATTATTAAATATATTTGAACCTTTCTTTGGGGCTGATCTGTCTATATATATTTAAGTTCTAAAGTGTACTTGCATATTTATTTGGTGATACTGTGTAGGCCACTCCTAATAGCTTTGCTCTTGGTCAAACTACCATTTGTATTGATAGTAACATTACACAATATGATTGTGCACCATTTGTTAAGGGCATTAAAGTAGCAGATAAGGAACTGGCTGGTGGCAGTGATAGTTACCTTATAGTCTGGGCAGAAGGGGGCATAGCTAGTAAACCTTTGCCTGCCTTTTCCATGTTTGTGTGTGTGTGTGTGTGTGTGTGTGTGTGTGTGTGTGTGTGTGTGTGTGTGTGTGTGTGTATGTGTGTATGTGTGTGTGTGTGTTTAAATCAAACCTCCAAGGGTGTGTGTGTTAGCTACTTGGGCAGGAACACAAAACACTGGTTGGACATAGAGGGGGCTGGAGGTCTTGGCTTGGTCACTCAGCTGACATCTCAACTCTATAACTGTGCAGTGGGGAGTCTTACTGGGGATCTGGAGAAAGAGGGAGAAACCAGTTCCGGACTGATTGTGGTCTCTTTGTGCTCTTAAGGGAAACTGCACTTGCTGCAGAGAGCTGCATCTGAAAATACTGTGTGTGCACCTGCCATCCTCCCAATGTATGTCTTCCACTGGTGCTAGTGGTGATGATTGAGACTGCTTGGTTACTGGTTCAGTGGTGGGGTGTCACAAGGGAGATAGCCTTTTTACACCAAGGACATGATCCAACAGTTGGTGCCATGAGGCAGGATTCCTCAGCTGGTGTAATGTTTCCAGTGATAGGCAGGGTGAAAGTTTCTGTCAACTAGACAATGCCCGAAGATACTAGACTACATGTTGGCCTCAGTTTTATGGTGCAGAATGACAGGTTGCATATGTTTTATATTTACTTTGGGAGTTTTAAAAACCTTTCCTTCAACACCCTGAACAACTTTTTGCCATAGGTCCATTCTTTGAAAAGGAATTTGTTAGTAAGCATTAATCATTCAGAACTATGCAGGCAACTCATTTCCTTTCCTCACCTTAAAAAGAGCACTTTGAGTCACGTACAGCTTTTCACATTTCACATATTTGCTGCATCTTAAAAAGTTGCATGTTTTATTCAGATTTTTTTCCACAGGGTTTCTCCAGCTAGTATCAAGTTGATGTTGGGCTCTGTAAGTAAGCACAAATATCTTAACAATAGGGTCGAACTAACTGTGCCCAGCAGCCATGATGGGTCTACTGTAAAAGTTCAAAAATACACTTCTTCAAACTTACACAGTAGACCCTGGGTTATGTGAAAGTGCACTTAATCGAAAGTGCACTTTCGCAAAACCTGCTTCAGTGAATGGGCTACTACTGACTTTAGTGCAGTAGTTACGGACCTTAGGGTTAGGGCGCAGGTCATGGTAAGGGGATACATAGTAGGGCTATCCCCTTACCATGACCCGTGCCCTAACCCTAGATCGTTCCGCACCACAGTGGAGGACAGGCTATCCTCCACTGTGGTGCGGTAGTCATGGAAGTTAGGGTTAGGGCGCGGGACATGGTAAGCGGATAGCCCTACTAGCTATCCCCTTACCATGACCTGCGCCCTAACCCTAAGGTCCGTAACTACTGCACCACAGTGGAGGACATAGCATGTTTTCCTGCTGTCCTCCACTGTGGTGCGATCCGTTCGTAGAAGCTGAGTTCGTGAAAGTGCACTTTCGAATAAGTGCACTTTTGTGTAACTGAGTGGTCTACTACTCTTTTTCGAATACGTGGTATTCGATGAAAAGCAGTAGACCGGCCATGACATACCTCTCAACCTCTTAGTGCAAGAAATCTGGACAAAGCCTAAAATAATGGGGGATCAAAGACTGAAAAATAGGACCAGATTTTTAAATATTGCTGTTATGAACTTAGATGGTTACCAGAATAACAGAATTTGTGTTAGCATGCATTTTCTGCAGGATATGAATTCTGAAACTCAAATGTATGTCATTATTTAGTGACCTCAGTTTTCAGTGATTTGATATCAAATCACAAATTTTATGAGAAACGGACCAAAAATATGAGGGAAAAATCTGAACATTCTGTAAAAATCTGGGCAGTTGAGAGGTATGAGCCATGCAGATCTGTGATAACTGGTGTAACATAAGAGGAGCGTTAGAATCCAAACAGCTGAGTTCAGCTCCTTCTGGAGGTGGCCAAGATCAATGCCACTGAATGAAAGGTAGAGAGGATTACTATATCCATTACTATATCCCACATATGATGATATTAGCACATGAGCAACTGTTCTGAGATCACACAGAAGGATAAGATGCTAAATGCTGGAGATGTTGCTAAAACAGAAATATCAGTGCTTCACCAATGATGACACTTAAATGTCAATGTACACTCCAAGAACTTTAACATCTCAGACAATAGACTCAAACAGCAAACTATTCCTCTCATAAATCTGAGAAAAAGTAAAATGCACAACATGCAAGGATCTAACAGTAGTCTGCATTAAAATGACTTCAGATGAGTTACACACATATAAATACATACACACACACACACACACACACACACACACACACACACACACACACACACACACACACACACACACACACATATAGTGTGAAGGCATGCGTGTGTGTATTTATGTATGTGTTAATACAGCCTCTCCCAACATCTCCAGCAGCAGCATGTCTTTCAAAGGTTTTATTTCTCAACCAGGCCCCTATCATAGCTCTATAGTATAGATGATTGTTCTGAGTTTATATTCGGTGATTGAAAAATATTAAATCAAACAGCTGTATATCAAATGTTAGTCAATGAACAGCACTTATAACAAACAGGGATTCATCAAAAATAAATTAATTGAATGGCCATAGTTGGCTAACATGAAGGGATAGCAATCTATTACTAGCTTACTGGCAACTTAGCTTTAACAGAACCTGCTCTTTCCCCAATTTAGTGCAACCTCTGATTTGGTATATATAGTTAGCAGCGGGGTGGGGTTACATGTGTGCGTGTGCGCGCGCGCGCGTGTGTGTGTGTGTGTGTGTGTGTGTGTGTGTGTGTGTGTGTGTGTGTGTGTGTGTGTGTGTGTGTGTGTTTGTATGTGTGTGTACAACATAAGTAATGATTTGGGATTTTACTCCTGAAAGTTTCAGATCTTTCAGATATAGTGGAAGTTTGTGGATTATGGTTGTGAGTGTGTGTGCCATTCAGTTACGGCTAGAGTAAGAGCAAGGGAAGAGGAAGCAAAGCTCCCTGCTCATCCTTACTTAGGCATGATTTATAGGTTCATAGGTTTGTACTAGACTATTGGCTCTAGGGCCTATACAAGGCTAGCCATAACAATTCCCTGGCTATTTCTTCCCGCAATATTAACCCTAACTTTAAGTCTAACCCTGCTCTGAACCCGAACCTTACACGTTACATAAGAAAAAACCCTTTCCATAACACTACCAGCATTCAGATAAATGGTATCTGAATTTAGTAGTTAGTTTTTTGATTAATAAATCAGAAAAAGCTGTTTGTTTTCATTTTGCAATCAGCCTTTACCAGTACACATATACACACACATATGCATTAAAGTGCATCGCTCTTTTTCTCACTATATATCTATAGCTATATCTATATCTATATATCTATATATAACCTGATAGATGGACCGGAGAACAACATAAAGCTATAGAAACTTATTAACAAAAGGTTACAAACATATTTAAATGCATGTTTATACCCCTTGAAGTAGTAACATTTTGACAAATTTAACATAAATGACATCATCCTTGTCATGCAAGTAGTTCATACAGTGTGAGTGCAGGTCATGGTTTGTGATCTGGCTAAGAAATATTAGGAAGGCTTTAGATTTTTGGGGCATTGAGTGTAGGGAGTCTCCCTTGATGAACACCAAGAATGAGGTCACATGGTGTGCAGGTATGCTAAGCAGAAGAAAAGGGATCAAAGGAAAGAATGAAAAGTTGGCTTTACTTGCAGATGATATGACTTTGTACCTGAAGACCCAGAAAAGCACATCTCAGTTTCATGGAATATTCTGAGGCAGTTACGGGTTTCTGCAGGACATAAATTTAATGACGATAAAACAAGGTTTTATACCTATAAACTATACAACTACACATGAATTGATCCAGTAATAACCATATTTATGGGGATATGATAAAATGAAGAACTTACAGTACGGATTAAAAAGGATTTGGTTATAACAGTTAAGGATATGTGAGAAGAGACTAAACAAAAGATGATACAAAAACAGAAAAATTGGAAGTGCTTGCCTGTGGATATATCAAGATACAAGCATAAAACTGCTTTTTATCCCTTTTGTTTAATACAAAGGTCAGGCATATTCTTATCGACCAGAGGAGAAGGCATGGTCAGTAATTAATAGAGTTGAAGGACTTTACTTGGGAGGGTAAGAGGACAAGAATCAAGTTGGAGAAGTCAATCATCACAATAAAACAAGGAGGTTTAGGATTACCTGATTTGAAGGGCTATTTTAGAGCTGCTCAATTAATACAAGCAGAAAGCTAGAATTTAAAGTGGAAAGGGATAACGATGAAGCAGTGGGGTAATTCAAGAAATAAAGAACGAGTGGGATTTTGGAATCAGATCCTTAAAGAGAATAAGTCATACAGAATATCATATTCATAAAGGAGCAGAAGGTATACTAAGAAATAAGCCAAAAATATCAATCAATCGGAAGAGGTAAGAAAAGATTGGGAAAAGATATTAGATATGCAATTTACAAAGAAACAATGGGATGACATATGTATGACTCTCAAATATGCAACAAAAGTCTAGAAGATTTAGGATTTTTGCCTGGAAGTCTTTGCACAGACATTTTACACATCAAGCAGACTCCAAAGAATTTTTCCTCAGGTAGAGTGTAAATGTTGGAGGTGTGATGAGGAAGAAGGAGGTAACTGGAAACATATGTTTTGGTAATGTAATTAGTTGGTATACTTTAAAAAATCTGTACAGAGTATTGTGTCAAGAATACTGGGTGAGTAAATGAGTGTAACTAAGGAAATGATTTTTCTGCGCTGAAATACAAGATCTGAATTGCCTAGACATTGTATGGCCTTGTTAAGTTTAGTCCTGGTGGCAGCCAAAAAAGCATTTACTAGAAAATGGAAATCAAAATGGAAACCAGCTATGAAGTAGTGAATATTGTAACAGAGACAAAGGAACAGGAAATTGGATCTTCCGAAAATAGTAGGAGTAAATTTCATAAAAAAATGGAGATTGTGGGAAGAGTACAAACAGAAAATGTTTTGAAGGAGGAATGAGGTTTAACTGAAGGCAGGAGCTGAGTAATTTATGTAATGCCCCAAAACAAACTTCAAGTCCAAACTGGACACAACTACTAAAGACAATCATAAGGCATTCTTCACATATGTCTGCAGTCTCAAAGGAAGCACTCAGATCTGCTCAGAATTGGTGGTCAAGGATACCACATACACAAACATCGTAGATATAGCCAACCTGCTGGCAGACAGTTTCAGTGAAAACTTCACCCTTCTCTCCCCCATCAGTAAATCAGGACACCCCCAGCACTTCCCTCCCCTTATCTCTAGGGAGCAAGTCATCACTGTCCTCTCAAAGGCAAAAAATACAGATTCCATGGGACCAGATAATATCCCAGGCTGCATCCTACATGAACCCATGCAGGATCTTGCAGCACCATTAGGCATTCTATTCAACCAATGCCTAAGTATGGCTTCATCCCAGTCGAGTGGAGGACAGCCACTGTCATCTCTTTGCACAAAGGTGGAGCATCCACCAATCAAGGAAAATATAGACCCATCAGCCTAACTAGCCTGATCTGCAAGGCCATGGAGAAGATTATCATGGACCTCACTAAGAAGGACATTGGCAGCCTCCAAACACTCAATCCCACACAGTTTGGTTTTGCCAAGGGGTGATCATACCTGTTAAATTTGGTCAATGTCTCTGAGACAGTCACCAAAGTCATGGATGAGGGGAAGATGGTGTACACTACCCACCTTGACCTGGTCAAAGCCTTTGATGCTATTCCCCACTTGGGTATAATAGATAAACTCTCTCAATTAGGCATCAGTCTGTATGTTACCAGATGGGTAGCAAACTGGCTCACTGATAGAACCCACCTAGTCAAAATAGGGGAAGCCACCTCAAGTAGTAGACCAGTAACAAGCGGTGTGCCCAGGGAATCAGTCTTGGGGCCACTATTGTTTGGGATATACTTTTCTGAGGTACCGGCCAAAACCAGGGGGCTATGGCTGGCAAAGTTTGCAGATGACTGCAAGCTGGGTGCTGTCATCAGTTCCTCAAGTGATGTGGACATTTTCCAAGAGGGTCTCACCCAAAGAAATGACTGGTGCCGGAAACATGGCCTCAAACTGAATGTAAAAATATGCATCATCATCATCATCATCACCCCCTTCTGAGAGAGTGACGTCCCCACAAATTATCACATTAATAACGATGGGACTGCTGCATATCAGCAAGTCAAGCTCCACTCAAGTAACCTACATGTGTGACCTCAACCTGGTCTGTGTGACATCAATAGGACTTGATGGCGGGACAGATTTGTGTCCCAGAGACTTCCCCTTCTGTGGAATAGACTCATTCTTCACATCAAGCATAGTACCTCATTGACCCTTTTTAAGCACCACCTGCATAACTGGATGGGGAACAGAAAATACACTCCTGGGATTCTACCTGTGTCCCTGCTGGACAGGGGCATTGGCTGCTGATGTATCAGAACATGGGGTAAATTCTTGGCTAGGCTTTAAGGGCCTCAGGGCCAATAGCCTAGTAACTTCCTATGATCCTGTATGTAACAATATATGTGATTTATAATGTCTGTAGGTGTGAACTTGTTAATACGATGTGATTACTTATATATAGTAAATGTAAGTTTGACTATGTCACAAGTCATAATTCAATAAAGATGTTAAAAGAAGGAAGAATAAAGTAGTGGGGATTGCATGAAAGAAAATCTCTCAATATTTAAACCTTGCAGAAAGTGACTGATAATCAGGTCTTCTTCTCCTTTTAAAATATCCATGCTAGCATCTTTCTTAGCCAGAGTTTTACATTTGTGAGATCTCTAAAAGATCTTTAAAGTACCCTCACATGTAATGCATCTGCTCTGTTTAATATGTAGCCACCATTTCTGTTTGACAACATTTTCTACCCAGTAATCTTTAAATGAGCAGTCCTTTTAGGTAGGATGCGACTGTCTGTTCCTCTCCTCTACTTTTTTCTCTGTTTTACCTCTCCACTCATGGTTACATGACACTACCTCTTCCTTCTCATCCAGAACATTCTCCCTTTACCTTTGCACTACTAATTTCCCCTCATCTGTGTGGACATTACCTACAAACAAAGCAGTTATAAGACTCTCAACCATCAATCTCAACTCCAAACTGAGTGGAAGAAACTGACAATGGGTTTTAGTTTGTTTACCTATTATGTACTTGCTCATGTGCCGAAATCAGCTGAGGATGTCCTTCTCTATCCCATTTAGAAGAAGGATCTGTACTTTGCTCAGTGGGCATGTGTGAGAACTGCAGCTTTACTAACTGGCGAATCAAAACCAGAGGCTGTGATATCTTTCACCTGTAAAATACAAAGTCTTAGAAAAAGGAATATTTAGCTATGTGCAGAGTGGGCTTTACCATGGATGGCATTGCCCTTCAATAAGTGATAGGTATATCATTCCATACATACATCTGTCCATTTCTCCTTTATCATTCCATACATACATTCATTTGTCCATTTCTCCTTTATCCAAACTTGTTATCCTGGAGAGAATAATGGCACTGGGAACTAAATATTGCAGATAAGATTTTTCTACCATCATAAACACTTTGTTGCTCATCTGTGGAGTTCCCATGCACTTCCAGACATGTTGATTGATATAATCAATCCAACAGGCTGTGGACGCAGTGTATGTGCTTAGGGTGCTGTTAGAAATACTGTGTGTGTGTGTGTGTGTGTGTGTGTGTGTGTGTGTGTGTGTGTGTGTGTGTGTGTGTGTATGTGTGTCTGTACAGACACAACTCCCACTTTAAAAAGTAGGAATGGAATACCATACATGGTAAAATCTTCTATAACATACTCCATGAGACTGAGTCCCACTGCCCCACTAAAGAACCTAATGTTTGTCACTTGTATGTGAAAGAATATCTCAACTGATAGTTCCACATTTCTATATTTTCTTCACGTAGCATTATTTCTCCTCATAATATATTAGTAGGAAACACTGCTGCCCATCTATACATATTTTATTGTCTACACAGAGTCCATTGTTTTTTAGGTTCATAGGTAGGTACTAGGCTATCTGCCCGAGGGCATTTATAAGCCTAGCCAGAGTGTATCGGCTTTCGCTGCCCCATTGATTAATTAACTGATCCTCTGTCAAGCAGAGCCAATGAAGTGATCCCAGGGGTCTATTTTCTGTTACCCATCCACTCGTCAAGGTTTCTCCTGAAGAGTGTTAGTGAGGGGCTCTGCCTAATGTAGATTGGAATTTTGTTCCAAAGCATGGGGGGTCTCTGTGATAGGAACCTATCCCTCCAGCATGTTCTATTTATTGTTGTGGTGAAGTTTAGTTCACTAGGATGCGTGGCTCGCAGTGACTTGGATTTCTTTAGGTGGAGCAGTTTTTAGAGAAAAAAACAATTTTAAATTAAGTGCAACACAGGAAATGCAGTAAACAGGCTTTAGATGTGTTCCAAGTACTGTTACTGTTACAGATATAAACTTTAGCAAGCCAGAAAATGCCAAAAAGTAGGCGGCAAAGCAGTAAAACTTAACAAAAAATCAGAAGAAAATACTTTTGTGATTTTAAGTATTTTCTTCTGATTTTTTGTTAAGTTATACTGCTTTGCCACCTACTTTTTGGCATTTTCTGGCTTGCTAAAGTTTATATATGTAACAGTAACAGTACTTGGAACACATCTAGAGCCTGTTTACTGCATTTCCTGTGTTGCACTTAATTTAAAATCATTTTTTTCTCTAAAAACTGCATTTTACCTGATTTTGGCCTAGCACTCAAGTGTGGGGTCATTTATTGCACTGTTGTGATTATTTTGCTGCTTGTGTATCTTTGCTACCTTTAAACTACAACAAAAAGAAAAAAAAACAAAAAAATCTTGCTTTTTTTCCACTTTCTGAAAGTTAAGAAAGTTCAGTTACAGATTTGCTGTTCTGAACTGTTTGGAAGTTTCTAGAAGGCCAGTGCTTGCTTGGGCTAAAGGGAAGTCTCTGTGTTCACCAGTGGGAGTGGTAAACACTGAACAGCCTGCCTGTCCCTGAAGGAGTGGTTACTACCTAGAAGCTGTAGTTTTACTGGCCGTTTTGGGTCAATTCTAAACTCATTGATCTCTTTCTTAAAACTCTACAACTCTCTTTTTGCGCGGTTTTGCGCAATGAGCAGCGTCATGCAGCACCGCCTAAACAGGTTTAAACTATTCCTGGCTCCACAAAGTCTGCTCTTCCCTTTTTCCCTTAGAACTGTTCAAACTCTCAAAGTAATCACTCTATTCTCTTTTTAAAGCCCTGCAGTTGCACAGTTCTTATAAGGAAACACTAACTAACTAAAGCACTACACTCTCCTTGACTTCTCATAAGTATTAGACTCCCGATTGGCTCTTCCTGATCAAGTGAATAATCAGTTCCCTTCCCTAATCTGATCAGTAAAAAAAACAGTTCCCTATACTAATCTGGTATGTCCAAGGGTCAGTTTCAAGGTTACTCTCCAGTCCAGCTGGTGAATCTGGGAATTATGAGGCAATGTTACAATTGCCTTATGTACACAGACAACCCTCTCCTCCTTCCAACAAACTCTAATACATGTGAGAGATGCAGTTACACAGCCAAACTGGAGGCAGAGCTCTCTCAACCCAAGACTGGCACAGTCAGTCAGGAGGAAAAGGTAACCACCCACACTACAACTCCAGTCTCACACAGACCTATTGCATCTGCATACCTAACACATAAACACACAAAAACATACTCAGAGGCTCTAAATAAAAATCTGCCTAAACGGCAAAGACCTCCTAAGCAGATATCCAAGCAACAGCCACCCCTCAACAATACCCACAAATCACATATCTCACAAAATCAGTGTGCCTCACAGTTACAGCCCATAAGGCCAAACAACACACCAAATACACTTGTTATAAGGGGACTCTATTGTCCGGCACACTGACGTCCCACTCACCAGACTGAACAAGGAGAAGGTCACTGTAAGCTGCCTGTCAGGTGCCAGGATCCGCCACATAATGCAAGCACTCAGGTCACTCTAAAGCAAGTACAAGTATGACTCCGTCATTGTCCATGCTGGTGTGAATGACCTGAGACGTACCTCCCTGGACTACATGAAAAGAGACATAGAGGAGCTCTCTGACCATGTAGCCCAGGCTGGTATGACCCTGACCTTGAGTAGCATCTTGCCCTCACCAAGAATGATGCCACAGTATAAAGACAAAATGATCAGTTTAAACAATTGGCTAAAGTATTGGTGTCATTCAAAGGGGATCCAGTTTCTGTCAGCCTGGGATGACATGCTCAACAAGCCACGTTGCTTCGCTAGGGACAGCTTACACCTGTCACCCTTAGGCTTTCGTATACTGGCCAAGGCTCTTGCCACCCCCATAGTGCCTTTTATAGGCAAGGCTCAAAGGACAAACCCACCTCCATAGACAACCTAAAGATAAAAAAACTAAAGGTAATGCTACTCAATGCCAGAAGTCTAAACCTCAAGATGCACGCACTCGAGACTCTCCTCAGTATAGAGAAAATTGATGTCTGTGCAGTAACAGAAACCTGGTTCAAGGCTCCTGAGAGTACCCCAGTACTACCAGATTATAATTCATACCATGTGTTTCGGCCCCAAAACTCGGACCGAAGCACAAAAGGAGGGGGAGTATCTATATTCATCAAAGATACCTACACCTCCAGGTTAGTGGCACTGCACGAAGCATCGGAAACCATCCATGTGCAACTAACAGCGGGCAAAACTGCCTTTCAGTTTGTAGCCTGCTACAGAACACCCTCCCTGTTACAGGAACCCCACTTGGCATTCCTGAGAACACTGGAGAATATGAAGGTCTCTCCAAACACTATGTTATTGGGTGACTTCAACTACCCAAACATTGACTGGGAAAACTACTCAAGCCCAAACACCCTTGCCCAACGGTTCCTTGAATTTATAAACTCTAACGCAATGGAACAACTGGTCACCACTCCCACAAGAGGGAACAACATATTGGACCTGGTCATCACCAACATGGGGACTCTGTGTTCCACACCAGAGGTAAACCCCTCATTGGTAAGATCAGACCATAAACAAATTTCCCTAGACATCCATATCCCGTCTCCACCCCCAGCCAAGAAAATCACTGTAAGGAATTTCTCCAAAGCCAACTTTGCACTTCTCAAGACTGAGGTGGAATCCTTCAAAGCCCCTGGGCCAGAGGATAATACAGCCCAATCTGCAGAATCCTTTACAAATGCATTCTATGAGCACCTGCAGGAATGCATGGATCATGCTATCCCAAATAAAACCAAGACTCACTCCTCCAAAAACAGGAGACTGGTCTGATGGACCCCGGCCATAAATAAGCTATACAACAGAAGGAGGAAGCTACTACATGACAGAGCAAAATACCAAAAAGGGAAGACATCTCTGATCAGTATTAGCAAGAAACTTCGATCCCTCATAAAATCATCAAAGGCCAGTTTCGAAAGAAAAATTGCCCTAGACACTAAAGATAATCACAAGGCCTTCTTTAGTTATGTCAGAAACATGGGCGGAAACTCCCAGATATGCTCTGAATTGTTGCATAACGGTACAAAATATACTGAACCTACAGACATAGCCAACATCCTGACAGACAGATTCAGCGCAAACTCCCCCCCTTCCCCCCCAAAGGAGCAAACACCTATCCCAACTGAATGTAACCTCCCTGACATCACAGATGCACAGGTGAAAGCTGCCCTCTCCAAAGCAAAAAACACAGCATCTATGGGACCGGACGGTGTCCCAGGCTGTGTCTTACACAAGCTCCAAGAAGAACTGAACCCTCACATTAAGTCACTGTTCAAACTTAGTCTTACTACAGGATATGTACCCAAAGAATGGCGTACAGCTACAGTGGTCCCACTCCACAAAGGTGGTGCCACAACGGACCCCGGAAACTATCACCCCATAAGCCTGACTAGTCTGGTCTGTAAAGCTATGGAGCGTATTATCATGGAACTTATAAACAAAGACATTGGGAGCCTCCAGACACTGGACCCTACCCAATTTGGCTTTGTTAAGGGCAGATCTTGCCTCTTAAACCTAGTTGATTTCTTTGAAACAGTTACCAAAGCCATAGATGAGGGCAAGGTAGTCCACACAGCCCACCTGGACCTCACAAAAAGCCTTCGACACAATACTCCACTCGGGCATCATAAATAAGCTTACCAGCTTAAATATCAACCCCTATATCACAAGATGGGTTGCAAACTGGCTCAGAGATAGAACCCACATGGTCAGAATCGCAGGTGCCATGTCCGAATCCAAACCAGTTACAAGTGGCATCCCACAGGGCTCAGTTCTGGGACCTCTCTTGTTCGGTATATACTTCTCTGAGGTTCAGGCTAACATGGGGGGATTATGGCTGACAAAGTTCGCAGATGACTGAAAACTGGGGGCCATAATCGAATCTCCAGCTGACACAAGCATCCTCCAAAATGGTCTCACAGAGACGGACGCTTGGTGATCGAACCACGGCCTCAAGCTAAATGCTAAAAAGTGCATAGTCATCCCCTTTGGGAAAAACAAGGTGCCCACAAATTACCACATAGGTGGTAATCCATTAATCTGGAAGAAGTAATTAGAGATTTGGGGACCAACATAGATAGTAATCTCTCCTTTGATAATCATGTTGCCAAAGTGGTTAGAAAGACCTTCTATATAGCCCACCTTATCATGAAAGGGTTCGCATCTAGATCAAGAGAGGTCATTGTGCCCCTCTACTAGTCACTCATCAGGCCCATAATTGAATACAATGCCCCTTTTGGGATGTACCTTACACGACACCTGCAGCAACTGGAGAGGCCCCAAAAGTACTTCACCAAGAGGATCATGGGCTACAAACAGATGTCCTATGCAGCTCAACTAAAGAAACTCCAGCTCTACTCAGTTGTTTACCGCCTACTCAGAGGTGATCTATGCCTGACGTACAAAGCCATGTCAAACCCAGAATTAATGGACATGCTCCACCTCAAAAAATCCAAGTCCCTTAGAGCTACATGCTCCAGGGACCTAAACCTCAGCACAAAAATAAATAGGACATTTTGGAGGGACAGATTCATTTCCCAGAGGCTCCCCTCACTCTGGAATAGAATCCCAATTCATGTTAGACATAGCCCCTCACTGACCCTCTTCAAGCGAAATTTGGACGCGTGGATGGGAAATCGCAAATTCACCCCTGGGATCTCTTCTGTGTCCCTGCTAGACAGAGGCACAGTAAACTAATCTTAAAAGGGTACCTTCTGTGATCTACTTTACAGAGGCACAGTAGGTTAATCTAATAGGGAGGCGGAAGCCAAATACACTCTGGCTAGGCTTATAAATGCCCTAGGGCAGATAGCCTAGTATCTACCTATGAACCTATGAACCTGTGAGCATGTCCATCAATTCTGAGTTGTACATGGCTTTGTAAGTCAGGCAGAGATCACGTCTGAGTAACCAATATGCCACTGAGTGCAGCCGGAGTTTTTTCAGTTGGCTGCATAGTACATATGTTTGAGGCAAGTAATCCTCTTGATGAGGTACTTTTGTGGTCTTTCCAGCTGTTGGAAGTATCTTGTGAGGTACATCCCAAATGGGGCTTTGTACTCTATGATGGGTCTAATGAGTGGCGAGTAGAGGGGCACTATAACCTCTTTATTTCTAGATGCGAACCCTTTAGTAATTAGATGGGCTACATAGAAGGATTTCCTAACTACTTTTTCAATATGATTGTCAAAGGAGAGATTACTATCTACCTGGGTCCCCAGATCTCTTATTACCTCTTTTGTATTAAGGGGGATGCCCATTATGTGGTAATTCGGTTCCACTTCATATCATCGAATTATCATTTCATCGAATTTCAAATCATCAAGACCAAATCGTCGAAAACTCATTTCATCGAAAACTCATATCATCGAATCTCAAATCATTGAAAACTATAAAGCAACTAAAAATAACATCCCAGACACTGTTTACTATGTTTATGAAGGGGGGCAAGCCCCCCTGCACCCCCCCCACACCCCCCGTAATTAAATATATCAACTCAAAGGTTGCACTACAGTGGGGTTAGGAAATTACCTTTTCCCCCCCACTGTAATGCGACCTTGGAGTTGATATATTTATTTACGGGTGTGCAGGGGCTTGCCCTGCATAAATGTAGTAAAAACTTTGTGGAATGTTATTTGTAGTTGCTTCATAGTTTTCAATGATTTGAGATTCGATGATATGAGTTTTCGATGAAATGAGTTTTCGACGATTTGGCCTCAATGATTTGAAATTCGATGAAATGATAATTCGATGATATGAAGTGGAACCAGTAATTCAGTAATTCATGGGTGTTTTGTTCTTCCCAAACGGGATGACTTTGCATTTTTTGGCATTTAGCTTGAGGCCATGACTTTGACACCAGGTGTCCATCTCAATAAGGCCCTTTTGGAGGATGTCCGTGTCAGCCGGAGAGTCAATTACGGCTCCCAGTTTTCAGTCATCGGCGAACTTGGGTAGCCATAGTCCTCCTGTGTTTGCCTGTACTTCTGAGAAGTATATGCCAAACAGTAGGGGTCCCAGGACCGAGCCTTGCGGGACACCACTTGTGATTGGTTTAGAGTCGGACCTGGAGACCGCTATTCTTACCGTGTGAGTTCTGTCTGTAAGCCAGTTGGCAACCCATCACATGACGTAGGGGTTTATGTTCAGGCTGGTGAGTTTTTCTGTAATACCCGGGTGAGAATTGTGTTGAAAGCCTTGGCGAGGACAAGGTAGGCTGTGTGAACCTCCTTTCCCTCATCTATGGCCTTGGTGACTGTCTCGAAAAAGTCAACCAGGTTTAGTAGGCATGATCTGCCCTTAACAAAGCCAAACTGGGTCAGGTCAAATGTTTGGAGGTTCCCAATGTCTTTGTTAAAGAGTTCTATGATGATGCACTCCATAGCCTTGCAGAGCAGGCTAGTCAGGCTTATGGAGCGATAGTTACCAGGGTCAGTTGTGGCCACTCCTTGCTGTGCACCATTCTATGAGCATGTGGCCTGTGGAGAGGCTGAGGTTGAACAGCGTGTTTAGGTGGGGGGTTAGTTCATTCTGTAGTTCATGCAAGACGCAGCCTGGGACACCATCTGTTCCCATTGTCGCTGTGTTTTTGGATTTTGAAAGGGCTGTTTTCACCTGTGAGTCTGTGATTTTTGGGACACTGCATTTCTCAGGTATTGTTGTGGGCCTTTTTGGGGGTGAGAGGGTGGTGAAGTTTGCACTGAATCTATCTGCCAGGATGTTGGCAATATCAGTAAGTTCAGTATAGTTTGTGCTATTTTGCACTAGTTCAGTGCATATCTGTGAGTTGCCACTTAGATTCTTAACATAGCTAAAGAAGGCTTTGTGGTTATCTTTTGAATCCTTGGCTATTTTTCTTTCAAAGTTAGCCTTGGATGGTTTCATGAGGGACCTTAGTTTCTTACTGATACTGATCAGGGATGTCTTTCCTTCTTGGGATTTGCTTTTTTTCTGAACTAGTTTCCTCCTTCTATTGTATAACCTGTTCATGGCAGGGATCCACCAAACTGATTTCCTTCTCTTAGAAGAGTGAGTCTTGGTTTTGCTAGGAATGGCACGATCCATGCATCCTTGTAGGTGCTCATAGAGTGCATTTGTAAAGGTTTCTGCATCTTGGGCAGCGTTATCCTTTAGCATGGGGTTGTGAAACTTACCACCTCTGTCCTAAGTAAGGTGAAGTTTACTTTAGAAAAGCCTTTTACTGTGGTTTCCTTAGTTGGGGGTGGTGGTGGTGTGTGGACATCCAGAGTGACTAGTTTATAGTCTGATCTAACCAGTGACGGGTTGACCTCCGATGTGGAACACCTGTTGCCCATGTTGGTGATGATCAGGTCCAATATGTTTTCACCTCTGGTAGGGGAGATTATCAGCTGATCCAGGACATTTGAGTTGATGAATTCCAGGAAGCACTGGGCCTGAGAGTTTGTACTCCAGTAGTTTTCCCAGTGAATGGTAAGGTAATTGAAATTGCCCAATATTAGGGTGTTTGGTAGGACCTTCATGTTTTCTAGTGTCTCCAGAAAGGTGGAGTGGTGGTCCTTGTTCATGGAGGGTGATCTGTAGCAGGCCACAATTTGCATTGCAGATTTTACCCAATGTTAGTTGCACATGGATGATCGCAGAGGTATCATGCTACATCACTAACCTGGAGGTGTAGGTATCCTAGATGAATATGGATACACCCCCTCCTTTTGTGTTTTGGTCCATGTTCTGTGGCCGAAACGTGTGGTATGAGTTGTAGCTTGGTAGTGCTGGGGTGCTCTCTGGAGCCTTGAACCAGGTTTCAGTTACTGTTCAGATGTCGACTTTCTTCATACTGAGGAGTGCTTCGAGCATGTGCATTTTGAGATTTAAACTCCTGGCATTGAGTAGCATAACCCTCAGTTTTTTGTTAATTGTGCTGTTTACGGAGGTGGGTTTGACTTTTGAGCCTTGCCTAAAAAAGGCACTATGGGGACAGCAAGAGTCTTGACCAGTATTCAAAAGCCTAGGGGTGACAGTTGCAGCCATCTCTTGCAAAGCAACGTGGCTTGTCGAGCATGTTGTCCAAGGCTTATAGACACTGGATCCCCTTTGAATGACACCAGAAGCTTATCCAATTGTTGAAATTGATCATTTTTTCTTTATTCTGAGGTATCATTCTTGGTGAGGGCAGGATACTACTCAGGGTCAGGATCATACCAGCCTAGGCTACATGATCAGAGCTCTTCCATGTCTCTTTTCATGTAGTCCAGGGAAGTACATCTCAGGCCATTCACACCAACATGAACAATGACAGAGTCATATTTGTAGTTGTTCTGGAGTGACCTGAGTGTTTGTGTTATGTGGTGGATTTTGGCTCCTGACAGGCAGCTAACAGTAACCTTCTGCTTGTCCAGCCTAGTGAGTGGGTCATCTGTGTGCCTGACTATAGTGTTACCTATTACTAGTGTGTTAGGTATGTTATTTTGCCTTAAGGGCTATGATTGTGCGGCATACTGATTTTGTGTTTTATGTGTTGTCTGGTTTGTGACGGGAGGTGCAGGTTGTTTGGGTGTCTGCTTTGGAAGTCTCTGATGCTTTTGCAGGTTTTTATTTAGAGCCTCCGAGTATAATTTTGTGTATTTATGTGTATTTTTTGCCAGTGCTGTTTTAGTAGGTCTGTGTGCAGCTGGAGGTGTGGTGTAAGTGTTAACCTTCTCCTCTTGACTGTCTGTTCCAGTCTTGGGTGGAGACAGCTTAGCTTCTAGTTTGGCTGTATAATTGCATCTCTCACATATGTTAGTGTTTTGTGGTAGGAGGAGAGGGTTGTCTGTGTACATGAGGCAGTTGTAACATTGCCTCAGGATACCCATATTCACCAGCTGGACTGGAGTGTACACCTGAAATTGCCCTTTGATCATGCCTGAATAGTAGGGTGAGCTGCTTAGTCGCTTGGTTGGTGAGGGGTGAATAAAGAGCCTTGCCCTGCTGGGCAATCAGTGTCAGGGTATATTAGTGCTTGCTATTAGATCTGAGCAAGTGCTGGGCTGTAAGATGCTTTTTGAGTGCTTAGGTTGAGAGTTAGACTAGTTTCAAGGGAAAAACTGAAGAGGAGACTTAGTGGAGCCGGGAATAATTTAACCATAGCTTTTATAGTAGGGAAATGAAAGAGATAGAAATTAGCCCAAAATGGCCAATAAACTAACTTCTGTACTGGAACCACTCTTCCAGGGACAGATAGGTTGCTCAAAGCTCCCCTCTCTCACAGATGAACAGAGGAACTTCCGTTTATCCAAGTAAGGTATGGGCAACTCAGAAACTAGTATCACAGCCCTGAATTCAGCACTAGCCAGAAAACTGGACTATACTAGCTTAGAAAGGCAGGAAACAAGGAATTTTGGGGGGGGGGGGGGGTTTGGGTTTTTTGAAAAGATAAGGCAAACACAGTAAAAAATACATTTATAACAGCTTTAAACGACTACAAACGATCAGAAAAGGCTATTGCACTTTAGTGTGTAGCCTACAACAGTTAAAACTAATTAAACAAAAAACACCTTTTTAAAAGTGCAGGCAGTCAAACAAGTAAAATGTGTGAAAAAAAACAAGCTTTCTTAGATTAAGATCTTTCATGAAAGGAAAGTGCAAATATGAGACAACATGAGAAGTACCTGGGTACCTGATTTATGCACTTGCGTAGTCTGAGAATATATAAGCAAAGGAACGCTATGTGCAAAGGAAGATACTTAAGACTGAGAGAGCCTGACATAAGCTGAGTATGTTTCTAACACTGATCTGCACTACATTCCTAGTATACTTGTTTTATTTCATGTATTTAGTTGCATTACCTTTTGAAAATTAAAGTCATGGTTATTCAGAGAAAGCCTGTTTCATGTGCAATTTTGTATGTAACTGGTATATTGAATCTCTCATATAACCTGGGTTGAATATTTATTTTAATTTTAATTTATTTATTCATTTTACATTTGTTTACCAGGAAAGTTTGACTTGGTGAGACCCATTTTCAGCGGAGGCCGGGGAGAAAAGCTTCACATAGTAACATTGCATAAAAAACATAGACTTTTTTTATTTTATTTTATTTTACATTTGTTTACCGGGAAAGTCCAACTGGAATGAGGTCCATTTGCAGTGGAGGCCTGGGGAGAAAAGCTCCAATCAAACAATATGTACAGTGGCAATTATACAATCAAAAAGATATATCATACAAGCAGTACTAAATTTACAATGGTTTGTTCCAAGCAAGCTTCATTTACACATAGTTGACCCTGGATGGCAGTATTTGGGAGAGACAAAAAAACTCAACATTAACCAATGCAATCAAAACAGGCAACACACAAGACATAATAATTTACACATAGTAAGCCCTGTATGGCAGTTTTTGAGTACTGTATTATAGAAAAAGTAAGCAGAGAAGTGAGGACAGTAGGAAGAATTGGAGGAGAGCAGGAAAACATTTATGTGATGCAAGGACAGAGCCAGGACTGCAAGAGGTGTGACATAAGTAACTTTTTGAACAGTGAGATAGATGGTGCTGAAGAGATATTTTGGGGGAGGTTATTCCATTTCCTAGCGATGGTATAAGAGAAAAGAGCTTTCCCCGCAATATTGTTGGCTTTGGATATACAGAGAACGGTTTTGTCGGATGAGAATAGAGGATGGTTTGCTGAATATTGGTTTAGTAGTTGATTTAGGGCTGGAGTTTTGTGGGGATTTGTTAATATGTTGAAGGTGAGCACTAGTTGGTGGTAAGTAATTAATTGAGGGAGTTCTAACCACTGTAGCTCCTTTAGAGCAAGACAGTGATGGCTTCTAAAAGTGAATTTTGCAATCTTATTATAACATGATTCTAGTTTGTCTAGGTCTGTTTTCCTGATGCAGGTTAGGATTGGTGATGCATACATTAGGGTAGACAAAAGGTGGGTTTGGGCTAGGGTGATTCGTGCTTGGTCTGATAGGAAGTTTTTGTGTTTGTATAAACTTTCTAATTTTTTATTTTTCTTTTTAATGTTTTGAGAGATATGGACATCAAAGTGAAGATCCTTATCTATTTCAACACCAAGGAGCTTAGTATGGGGGAGGGAGAGATTGTGGTACCGTTTTTGGAGGTGATAGTGAAGAAAGGAGGCGTGGTTCTGGATTTGTTGGGGGTGAAAAGAAGTAATTTGGTCTTGTTGGGGTTTAGAATCAGTTGGATATCAGTAATCCATTTTTCCACGGAGCAGAAGGATTCTTGGGTAAGCTTTTGATGAGTGATTATGGATGGGGCTGAGCAGATTAGGGTTGAGTCATCTACATACTGTATAAATGATGCATGCAGGGTGGAGGTATATCGTTTGTTGGTGAAAATGGTGAATAGTAGAGGTCCCAGTATTGATCCTTGTGGAACGCCTATGGTAGTTGGTAGTAGAGGCGATAGTGCACCTTGCCATTTGACTGATTGTTTTCTATCAGAGGGATAGTTTTTGAACCAGGCAATAGTGTAGGGGGCAAAGGACATGGTGGACAGAGTGTCTAAAAGTAGGTTATGCGAGACCATGTCAAATGCTTTATATAAATCTAAGAATATGGCTGATATGGTTGTTGTTGTTTCTAAGTTGGTTAACCTGGTTGGTAAAGGCGAGAAGAGCAGTAGTTGTACTGTGGTTTGGACGGAAGCCATGCTGTGTGAAGGAGAGGATATTATGTGAGGTTAAAAAGTGCATCACTTGGGTGTGAATACATTTCTCCAGGAGCTTGGAAAGAGGGTATAGGATAGCAATGGGGCAGTAGTTTGATAGCTCATAGGAGTTGCCACCTTTGTGTAGGGGAATAATATATGACACTTTCCATAGTGGGGGATGTAAGCTTCTTGTATGGAGTGGTTTATAAGAATTGAGACAGGGTAGGCTAGCGACTCTACAACTAATGTTAGGAAATTAGTGGGTAGACTGTCTGCTGCAAGAGTGGTAGGTTTCAGTTTTGAGAGTATTTTTTAACTGTGGAGGTTAGTACAAGTGAGAGTGTAAAGGAAGGTATATTATTGTGATATATAGTGGAGGTGAATATAGAGTTATTGTTAGATAGCTGGGTAGATAATGACAGAACAGATTCTGTGAAGTGATGGTTAAATTGAGAAGCTATGCTGTCATTATTAGTATTGGTGTTGGGAGCTGGGGTGGTAGTTTTGCCAGGTTTCAGAAGGGAATTGATAGCTTGCCAGAACTTTTGGGGGGTTTTGGAATGTTTGTTTTGGATACCTAGAAAGTAGTTTTGTTTTCCATTTTTGTTTGTTTTTTGGCCTGATTCCAAAGTTGTTGATATTTTTGTCTGTCTTGGCTAGTATTATTCTTTTTCCAGATCTTCCAGGCATTGCCTCTGGCTTTTAGTAAAGCTTTTGTGGTCCTATTTAGCCAAGGGGCACAGTTAACTTTAGTTCTAAGTTTCCTAATGGGAGCTACTGTATTTAGAACATTCATAAAAGTACTATTGAAAAACTCAACTGCCTGGTTTAATGCTAGAGTCTGTAGTGGGTTCCAGTTACATTGTTGTAACATGCTGTTAAGAATTTGTGGATTTACCTTGTGCTCATCTCTAGTTTCCTTATACAGTATGAGTTTGGGTAGGTTTACCTGTTTACAAGGAGGAATGTGGGGCAGTGGTCACTCAGTTTATCAGGTAGGCAGGCCACATCATAATTTTCTTTGGAGAAATTAAAGTCCAGTAGAGTATGGAATGTTTTTTGGGTTTTTTGACAACTCTGGTGGGTTCTTGAATTAATTGTGAGAATCCAAATAGGTTAATATGGTTAGAGGGATTGTTGGAGTTGCAGGCTAGCCAGTCTAGGTTTAGGTCACCAAACAGGATAGTTTCTTGAGGCAGGTTGATTGTAGCCCAGTGTAACATTTCCTCTACTATAGAGAGTTATTTCCTGGAGGAGTATAACTGCAGAGGATGTTGATAGCAGGATGGTTTCTTGGGGTAGGTTGATTTTGGCCCATTGTAGTATCTCTTCTATTATAGGGGAGTTATTTCCTGGAGGGATATAACTGCAGATGATGTTGATTCTTTTTGTTTTTGAGGGATATAACGGAGCCTAATGTCTCTGCATTCTGAAATTTGGGAAGTGGGGTTTTCAGAGAATGGAGGTTAAGTGTGGTTTTAAATAAAATTGCAACTCCGCCTCCCTTTTTGGCATCTCTGTCTGGTCTTAGGATGTTATAACCTGGGGGAGAATTTCATTTTGGGTGGTAGGTTTTAGCCAGGTCTCAGTAATGGTTAGTATATCTGGGGAGTAGTGGGCTATTAATGCGTGTAGGTCATGTAGTTTGTTGGATATACTTACTTGAGTTTAGGTTAATAATAAGTAGATTTGATTTGTGTCTGTGTGAGAGAATTTTGTTGCATGGACCTGGGTTGGGGTGCATGTCTTCTGAGATTAGTAGCCATTTTGTAAGGAATAGTTTGAGTTTTATACAATTTTATACAATGATAGATACTTGACATAGGTATAATAATTTTAAAGTAATAATGCAATAAATAATAAGATAGATAAAAGCTGCACAGTTTGTATGACCCTACAATAATTCAGTAAGTAAAAATATAATGAAAGATAAGCCATAGGGTACATATTATAATCATGGTTTACAGCTGGTATAGAGTGTGTTTACAGTTAGGAATACAAAGAAAGAGTTAGTGTCAAAGAGTAGTGTAATCAAGGTATTTTATAGCCCCTTTCTATTCAGTAGTGGTAAGGAAGGGAGTAAAAGGGAAGTGAGGAAGAGAGGTCAGGATGAGAAGCATTGAGGGAAGACGTTTGATGAGACAGTTACTGTTAGTTGGTAGAATATTGCTTTCTAGTTAGGTATGTCGAGGGATAGGTAAGGGAGTGGAAAGGAGAGTGGAATAAGGTTTATATGATAGTTTTATGATTAGGGGAGAAATAGTAGTAGTTGTTCATATTTAACCTGGACTGTTACATGGGCAAAGCCATGTATCTATTAAGTAGCTTTTGAGAAGTTTTTTTTAAATTGAGTGGGGTTAAAAGTAATTCTAATAGAAGGAGGAAGTGTGGTCCAGATTTATGCTAATTGGCAGGAATATAAAGAGTCTTCAGCAGAATGAGTAGATTTGATAACCTGCAGTAGTGATTTATTTGTAGAATGAAGAATAAGTGTATTAGAATAGAGTTGTAAAATATTTAAGAAAGCTGTATTTTTTATCAGGCTGATAAAGTAGTTTAGGAGCCATGGTTAACTGAGTGTAAGCTGAGTTGTAGTAGTTCTAGCCAGGAAAGTTTTTTTAAGGTATGGCAGTGGTGTGTCCTCTGTGTAGAGTCTGTGGCAAATTTAGCTATTTTATTATAGCATGTTTCTAGTTTATTGAATTCTGTCTTTTTAAGATTGATGAGTATGGAGGAGGCTGTGACAAACTGGAATGCTGCCAGCCCAGCTAGCTGGAATTTTGTAAATAATTATATGCCACTTGATAATATTAATATGATTCGTATATAAATGTGACACTGCCTGCCCAGCTATCTGGAATTTTGTAAATAATTATATTTTTGTGAATATTAATATGATCCATAGGCTTGTCTTACAAACATAAGAGAACTATATGTTATGTGTATATTAAACTAGTGGTGCAGAAGTGTGTGTTGAACTGTATGTTCTGTACTGAGCTTCAAGAATGTAACCACAGTGTACCCTACTGGAAAAGAACAGAAATGTGTATAAACTACCTGTGCAAATGTTTGTTTTAATGTTAGAAGTTGGAACGTATAGAGGCAACTTGCAAAACTTTAAGAAAATAAGCTGAAATTGTTTACGACTGTGCTATAAAAGTTAGTTAATGCAAAGAGTTAGGATGTCTAGAGCTAGGGGGGTTTGTATTGTCTTGAAACAGAAATAATTACTAGGTTTAAAATGTAAAAGTGTTTAACTGTTTTACAACTTCCAGTTTTAGGCTAACTTCTGAGAGATATGTACTTCTCACACAGAAATGCTAAACATTCTATTGGTATCTGTTAGCCTGGGAACAGAAGGCAGGTGACAAACAGTGATATCATCAAGCTGACCCAGCAGTAATGTTCTGATATTAATTTGGGAACTCTCTCAGAGAGTGCATTTTGTATTTGTCTTTGGACCTGGAAACATCCATCTTCAGCACTTCTGGCTTACTAATAGTAAGTAACTAGGGTACATTGATTTCTCTTAGATATTGATAGGAATATAGAAAAGATTAGTTTATATGTTTTCTGTATTTATTTGAGACTGTCCTGCAATGTTGTTTTAAAATATTTCCTGTAATCCTGAACTCTGTAGTCACTGTGCTGAGTTATTGAATATTGCCTTGTTCTTTTATTATTTATTATTAAATATATTTAAGCATTTTAATTCTGTCTGGTTTGTTTACAGATATTTAAGCTCTTAAAGTACTTGCATATGTATTCGGTGACACTGTATGGGCCACTGCTGAATAGCCTTGAAAGTCTTGGTCACACTTACCACTTGGACAGTAGTAACATTATACTAGAAAGGCTCACCCAGACTCTGTTACACTTTGCTGTGAAGGAAAGGTTAGTTTGCTTTTTATTTGTTGTATTTTGTATTACTTTATTGCCTTTTTATATTTTGAATACTGTGATTTGTTTTCTTTACTTTGTGTTTTACTTGTTTTCTTTACATTGTGTTTTACTTGTATTCTGCTTTTAACTGCATATTAAAACTTCAAAATAGACCACAGCTCTGTCTCTTGTGAGTCAGGCAAAAATTAGAACTGATCAATTAAGGACTCATACATAAGACAGAATAGGTCACTTAAGGTTAATCATTTGTGAACTGAGGGGGTGGATCTAGGAACTAAACCTTCTATTTAAGGGGTAAAATAAAACATTTCAGAGCTTTACTAGAAAGGCTCACCCAAACTCTGCTACAATTTGCTGTGACGGAAAAGTTAGTTTGGTTTTTATTTGTTGTATTTTGTGTTACTTTATTGCCTTTTTATATTTTGAATACTGTGATTTGTTTTCTTTACTTTGTGTTTTACTTGTATTCTGCTTTTAACTGCATATTAAAAATGCAAAAGAGACCACAGCTCTGTCTCTTGTGAGTCAGACAGTTGCCTGCCTTTTATGTTAATTTGACCATATATCTCATTTCCTCTCTGCTTTCACTGGCTTCTGTGAGTAAGCACAAAATTATAATTTTGTGAAATCACTCCCATTCAACTATTTAAATTTATTGGCCATCCTATTGTATTCCATAGTACCAGAATACAAAAGTTACCACCCCATTTCAATCTATCTTGCTGTTTTCAAAATAGTGACGCTCCACTAAAACTTAACTTTTTAGACAGGTAAAACTTAAGTTACCTACTTTCACATCTAACTTCTCTAGTGCACACTGCAGTGTTTAGGATAAACCATTTTTTTTCATCATACCTTTAAGCATCTAGCATGACTAGCACTTGCTCTAATACATGCTGGAAAGCACTAGGAAGCATTAATATGATACAAGCACTCAACTCTCCTTGTTAATAAGGAGAAATTAATCATAGGCACAAACCAGCCAATAATTGCAAAGGTAAGGGAAAACAACTCCTGTACTTTACAAAAAAGCACCAAACAAGGCATGTCCAAGGGTCAGCTTCCGGTGATTTCTACTGTCCACCTGGTGAATCTGAGCATACTGGGGCAATGCAGCAATTGCCACATGTACACAGACAAACCTCTCCTCCTCCTACCACCCAACACTACAACCTGTGAGAGATGCAGTTACATAGCCAAACTGGAAGCAAAGCTCTCTCCACCCAGGATTGTGCTAGACAGTCAAGATGAAAAGGTTAATACCTGCACTATACCTCAAGAAATACATAGCCCTTCTAAACCCACAACACCAACACCTACACATAGCAACATTAAATCCACATATGCAGAGGCCCTTAACTGTAACCTGCCTAAGCAACAAGGACATCCGAAGCTGAAACGCAAACAAACACCAATCACAATCAAAGTGTCACATAGCTCACAACACCAGTGTGCCAGCAAGCAACAGCCCCTAATGCAAGACAACGTACCTAACACTTTAGTCATAGGTAACTCTATAGTCAGGCACATTGATGTCCTACTCACCAGGCTGAACAAGGAGAAAATTACAGTCAGCTGCCTGTCGGGTGCCAGCATCCACCACATAATGCATGCACTCAAGTCACTCCACAACAAGTACAAATATGACTCTGTCATAGTCCATGTTGAAGTGAATGACTTGAGATGTACCTCCCTGCACTACATGAAAAGAGACATGGAAGAGCTCTCGGATCATGTGGCCCAGGCAAATATGACCCTAGCCTTGAGTAGCATCCTGCCTTCGTCCAGAATGATACCACAATATAAGGACAAAATGACTGACTTCAACAATTGGCTAAGCTTCTGGTGTCATTCAAAGGGGATCCAGTATCTGTCTGCCTGGGACAACATGAACGACAGACCACGATGCTTTGCCAGAGATGGTCTGCACCTGTCGCCCCTGGGATTCAGGTTACTGGCTAAGGCTCTTGCCACCCATATACTGCCTTTTTTAGGCAAAGTTCAAAGGAAAAAAACACCACTGAAACAGGTACAAGCATGCAAAATCTGAAGGAAATGCTACTCAATGCTAGAAGTCTCAACTTTAAAATGCCCTCTCTCGAGGCACTCCTAAAAATGGAGAACATCAATATCTGTGCAGTAGCTGAGACCTGGTTCAAGGCTCCAGAGAGAACCCCTGTAATACCAGGCTACCACTCTTACCACACTTTTTGGCCACCAAACCAGGATCGAAACACTAAAGGTGGAGGAGTGTCCATATTCACCAAGGATATTCACACCACCAGGCTAATTCCCCAACACAATACATCTGAAATTTTCCAGGTGCAACTAGCACTAGGTAAAACTGCAATCCAAATTGTAGCTTGCTACAGATCCCCGACCATGTCCCAGGATTCTCACTACACTTTTCTAAACATACTGGAAAATATTAAGATACAACCAAACACCTTAATACTGGGTGATTTCAACTACCCTGCCATTAACTGGGAAAACTACTTGTGTACCAACACCTTAAACATCCACATCCCACCCCACAGTAAGGAAACCTCCATAAAAAAACTTCTCGAAAGCCAACTTCATGCTACTCAAGTCAGAAGTGACAAACTTCATGACACCCATGCAGACAGGAATTGAAAGTTCGACTGCTGAGTCCTACACTAAGGCACTGTACAAGCACATCCACTGCTGCGTGAATCGTGCCATCCCAAATAGAACCAAGATGCTCTCCTCCAAAAAATAGGAAGACAATCTGGTGGTCCCCTGCCATAAACAAACTTTACAACAAAAGGAAGAAACTCTTGCAGAAAAGAGGAAAATCCCACGATGCAAACAAATCCCTTACCAGCCTCAGTAAGAAGCTGGGATCCCTCATAAGATCCTCCAAAGCTAGTTACAAAAATAAAATTGCCAAAGATTCCAAAGACAACCACAAGGCATTCTATAACTATGTCAAGAATCTAAATGGCAATGTTCAGATCTGCTCTGAGCTACATCAGAATGGCATTAAATATACTGATCCCAAGGATATTGCCAATATCCTAGCAGATCAATTCAGTGCCAACTTCACCCCTCTCTCACCCCCTAAATGGCCCATCTGAATACCAGAAGATTGCCAAATTCTGGTAATAATGGCCACACAGGTAAAAAACACACTCTCCAAAGCTAAGAATACAGCATCCATGGGACCAGATGACATCCCGGGCTGTGTACTACATGAACTACAAAATGAACTGGCGCCTCACCTAAGTATCATGTTTCATTCCCTCTGCTCAGGCTTCGTGCCCACTGAGTGGCGCACAGCTGCAGTTATCCCACTCCATAATGGGAGATCCACCTTGGATTCCGAGAACTGCTGCCCCATCAGTCTGACAAGCCTGATCTGCAAGGCCATGGAACGTATTATCATGCAATTTATAAACAAAGACATTGGCAACCTTCAAACCCTGGACCCCACCCAGTTTGGTTTCATGAAGGGTCGATCTTGTCTCCTGAACCTGATTGACTTCTTCGAATCAGTCTCCAGACCGGTAGATGAGGGTAAGGTGATCTACACAGCCTATCTGGACCTTGCCAAGGCCTTCAACACCATCCCCCACTCTGGACTCATAGATAAACTTACTAAGCTGGGCATTGATCCCTACGTCACTCGATGGGTTGCCAACTGGCTTACTGACAGATCCCTTAATGTAAAAGTAGCTAACTCCAAATCCAGCCCCAGACAAGTGACAAGAAGAGTACCTCAAGGTTCAGTCCTGGGACTGCTCTTGTTTGGCATCTACTTCTCTGAAGTACAGGCCAACACTAAGGGACTCTGGCTAACAAAGTATGTAGATGACTGTAAACTGGGAGCCATTATTTAATCCCCAAATGATGTGGATACGCTACAAAAGGGCCTTACAGAAACAGATGCTTGGTGCTAGAGCCATGGGCTCAAGCTCAACACCAACAAATGTATAGTTATCCCCTTTGGGAAAAAACATGTACCCCTGAATTACCACATAGGTGGCAGTACACTAAACTCTGAAAGTGTGATACGAGACTTAGGGACACAAGTGGACAGTGGTCTCACCTTTGATAACCACATTGCCACAACAGTCAGGAAATCCTTCTGTGTGGCACTCCTCATCACTAAGGGCTTTTCATCCAGAAAAAAGGAAGTCATTGTCCCATTGTACTCATCCCTCATTAGACCCATTATAGAATACAATGCCCCATTTGGTATGTACCTCTCAAGACATCTGCAACAACTGGAAAGGCTGCAGAAATACCTAACTAAAAGGATCACATGCCTAAAGCAGATGCCCTATGCTGACCACCTTAATAAACTCCAGCTATACTCTGTCGCATATCGCCTACTCAGAGGCGATCTCTACTTATTATATAAGGCCATGTCAGACCTAGAGCTGTTGGACATGCTACACTTAAAGAAATCCCAATCCCTCAAAGCCACATGCTCCAGGGATCTAAACCTTGTCAGCACAATAAACAAAACATGCTGGAGGGACAGGTTCCTGACCCAGAGACTCCCCAGACTCTGGAGTAGACTGCCCATACATGTCAAGCAGAGCACCTCGTTGGCCCACTTCAAAAGGAACCTTGACGATTGGATGGGAGAAAGAAAATTCACCTCAGGGATCACGTCAGTCGCCCTGCTAGACAGGGGTCCAGGGAAGTAAATAGTGTGGGAAGAAACAGCCATGGAATTATTATGGCTAGGCTTGTATAGGCCCTAGGGCTGATAGCCTAGTATCAACCTATGAACCTATGAACCTATACAGTAAGATTGGTCACCCTTTGGTAAGGGCCTTAAAGTAGCTGATAAGGGGTTCTGGTGGCAGTGCAAACTACCTTATGGTCTGGGCAGAAGGGAGCATAGCTACTAAACCTATGCCAGCCTTTCTCAGGTGTGTGCTTCTGTTTAAATCAAATCACAAAGTGTGTGTGTTTGTGAGTGTGTGTGGTTTTGTGTGTGTGTGTTTTTGTGTGTGTGTGTGTGTGTGTGTGTGTGTGTGTGTGTGTGTGTGTGTGTGTGTGTGTGTGTGTGTGCGTGTGTGTGTGTGTGTGTGAGAGCTACTTGTCAGGGACATGAAGCACTGATTGGACAGAGAGAGAGAGAGAGAGAGAGAGAGAGTGCTGGGAGGACTTGGCTTGAAACCCTGGCTATGGACTCAACTCTATAGCTGTGCCAGTGGGGAGTCTTATTGGGGATCTGGAGAAAGAGGGATAAACCAGCCCCAGACTGACTGTGATCTCTGTGTGCTCTTAAGGGAATTTGCACTTTACTGTGTGTGTACTTGTCTTCCTCCCAGTGTGTACATCCCTCACTGGTGCTAGCTAGTTGTGAGGAAAAAGGCTTCTTGATTACTGGGCCTGTGCAGGGACATCAGAGAGGCATAAAGGAGTGTTGACAGAAGTTTGGTTCTGGCGATAGCTACCCTGGCAGTTTCTGTAAGAATTTTTTTGTTTCTATATAATGTTCCCATTTTTTTGTGTATCTTCTTAATTGTTTGTGATATGTGAAGATCAAATCTCATCTTATTATCAGTTATGACTCCTAATAGTTTTGTTTGTGATTCAGGAATACTTTTTGTATTTTTGCTAGCAGTGATGTAAAAGGTAGATGGGGAGTCTGAGGGTCTGCTGGGTAGAAAGCATGAGTTTGGTTTTGTTAGGGTTAAGTATGAGCTGTGAGTTGATTAGCCATTATTCAGTTTCAGTGAAGGACTTTTGTGTTGTGTCTTGAAGCTGTTGTGTGGTAGATGCAGCACATGTGAGTGTATAGTTGTCTATATATTGGATTATGGAAGCTGGGGAGGTGGCAATGTTGAGGTCATTACTGAATATATTGAAAAGAAGACGACCAAAGGAGGATCCCTGTGGGACTCCTAACGTGACTGGGAATAAGGGGGTACATCTTGGAGCCACTTTACTACTTGTTGATGACCTGTTAGGTAACTTTGTAAGCATGTGAGGGCGGAGGGGATGAGATTTAGGTTAGAGAGAAGAGTTAGCAGTTTGGGGTGGGAAACTGTATCAAAGGCCTTAGACATATGTAGAAAGACAGATGAAACTATTCTACCTTTGTTTCCAAATTGATTGATGTTGTTGTTAAAGCTGAGGAGGGCAGTTGCAATACTATGATAGGGTTGAAACCATGTTAAGATTTGGGAAGTAGGTTACTGGTTGTGAGATACTGCAAAAGCTGAGAATGTACGCACTTTTCTAGTAGTTTAGATAGTGAGAAAGAATGGCAATGGGTCTGTAATGTGTGAGTTCAGTTGACTTACCATGTTCATGTAGGGGTATTAGCTGTCCAGATAGAGGGGACATATTGTTCAGGAATGGACCGATTAATCAGTATTGATCCAGGGTAGGAAATGGCTTGTGCTGCTAATTTTAGAAGTTTAGCTGGTAAGTTATCAGCTGCTATTGTGGAAGGTTTGAGTTTCTTTAGTAGTTTTTCTATGGTACTTGTGCAGACGGGATGGAATGAGAAAATATCATTATTATTGGTTGGTCTAGATGCCAGTGATTGAGTAGATTATTTTTGGTAAGGGATAGAATACTTTTAGTGAAATATTTATTAAATTATTTTGCGATAGTGCCTGAGTTGCTTGGCATATTAGGTAGAGGGGTTGAGGATTGTACAGGATGAAGGATTTGTTTGATTGTGCTCCAGAATGTTTGTGGATTTTTTTTTTTATGTTTCCACTATATATTAGTGCAGTACTTTTTTTGCCTTGTTTGATTTGGTGTTTTACCTTATTCCTGATTTGTTGATAGGCTATGCAATTAGTTGGAGTTTTCTTAGTATGCCATAATTGCCAGGATTATCCCTTCATTTAAGGATTGTTCTTATTTCAATAGTTAGCCATGGCGTGCAGTTTACTTTAGCATGGACTGTTCTAGAATGTGCCATTCTGTTAAGGATGCTAATGAAAGTATGGTGAAAATGTTCTACTTCATCATCTGGGGCAGGTTATTAAGGGGAGTCCAGTTGCATTTTTTTAGTGTGCTTATTAAAAATTGGGGGTTGGACTTTTTCTTTTTACGGATTTGGTGATAAATGGTATGTTTAATAGGGTTTTTGTGTTGTCTGAGGAGATAGGTTGGCATGTGGTTACTAAGACTGTCAAGTAGACAGCCAGCATTTTGATAGTGGGAGGAATTGTTTGTCAGTAATCAGTCTAGGATAGACTGCCTATTTGAATTTTATCTATTCTGGTAGACCTCTGGATAATTTGTGTGAAGCCATAGATGTTAATATGATTACTGGGGATTTCTGAATTACAGGTCATCCAATCAGTATTGAAATCTCCCATGATGATAGTTTCCTGGGCAATGGTATTTGGAATGTATTGGAGGATGTGTTCTATTATGGGAACATTATTGCCTCGTGGAATATAGGTGGCTATTATGGTTATATGTTCATTCTGGTTGACTTGAGGTTTGGTCAGTAGTATTTCGGTATTATTTAAATTTGGGATACTACGACTTATTTGTTGCAGTATAAGGTTATTCTTAAATACTATGTCTTCTCCGCCACCTCTTTTCTCCTTTGTATCTGCTCTAATTATGTTGTAACCTGGGGGGTATTTCATTATCTGAAATGTGTGGTTTGACCAAGTCTCTGTTAAGATGGCTAGATCTGGGGAGTAGTGGGAGAGCATACAGTGTTTGTAGTAAGAATCTTTGGTTCCATAGACCACATGCTTCTAAAAGTACTGACAATCTTATCCTTTACTATCCTAGCTCATGAGTAAAGGTGGATCTAAGAATATAGATTAGCAGTAAAAGGAAAGCTTAGTCTGTTGACTTAGTTTCTCCCTTTTCCAGCACATTCCAGTCAAACTCTGGCAATGCTATCATCTATTTATTTATTTAGTTAAATGTATTCCCAGGGTAGAAAGTGATCAAATAATGACAAATTATAGGTTCAGTCCAGGATACATCATAATACAAAAAAAATGCCCAATGTTCAAATAACAATGGTTTCAAACCTCTCAACTGTCCAGATTTTTAGTCTATGCTTCATAAAATTTGTGATTTTCTAGCAATCACTGGCATGATCTGAGAAATTAAGTCACGAAATACTAACATATGTTTGAGTTTGACACTTCAAATCCTTCAGAAAATGTATGTTGACACAAACCCTGTTACTATAGCAACTTTTCTAAGTTTATAAGAGCAATATTTAAAATCTGTCAATATTTTAGGGAATTCCCCCAATTTTGTCAGTCTTTGTCCAGATTTCTTGCACTAAGAGGCTGAGAGGTATGAATGGTTTATATTTGTTACAAAGCATAGACAAAATGACAAACAATATATACATAGAAGATCTAGCAAACCAGATATAGTTCTAGTTGCATAATGGAATAGAAAAGGTATAACAGCTTGAAAGAGGGAGAGTAGAAACTATGGAGCTATGAGCAGTTGTTGCTAGGTAAGGAAAGCTAACCACCATCTGTTGGGCATTGGCATAATGGTTAAGGTGTTTACCTCCAAAGCACAAGATATAGAGTTTAATCTTTCCTTTGGTCACTGTCTGGTTATTGGCTAAAAATATAATAATCATCAGATTAATCGTCTAGTGTTTGGGTCTGGTGTTGCCATAATGGTTAAGGTGTTTACCTCACAGGTACAAGGTACAGCCTTTGATTGGTTAAGGTGTTTACCTCACAGGTACAAGGTACAGCATTTGATTCTCACCTTTGTTTAATGCTTAGGCATGTAATAGTTTGCATACCAGTTGCTTAGTATTTACCTATGAATCAGTGCACTATTCTGCTTATCAGCCCTACGCTTGTACTTTAGAGCTGGCACTTGGTGCAGAGGGTTAACTCTGTAATTCTCCCAATATGTGAACAAACCCAACCCCCCATGGTACTTACACTCCTCCCCTTGAGGCACCTGTTCCCCTTGTACTCAAAGAAAGCAATATACTGTTACTGACACGGACTCATGACCTCTGATTTAGTGGTGTTGTTTTTCATCCCAACCATGTCACATCAAGTGGAGAACTAATCCAGGACAAGATGGAGATTGTAATCATGGGAAGGTAAGAGGACAATAACATTACCTGCAAACACACACTATCCTTCTATCTCCAGATGGATACTGTCCATACCTTGGAGATAAGACCCAACCTTGCAGCATCTTGTGATGATTTTGAACCATCAATAATGTATGCAATGGTGCAGCGGTTAGCATTGTCGCCTTACAGCAAGAGGTCCTCCTGTTTGATTCTCGGCTTGAGCGCCTTCTGTGTGGAGTCTGCATGTCCTCCCCGTGGTCGAGTGACATATAAAGACATGCAAGTAGGTGCGTGCATGAATGGGTATGCCTTCTTTGAAGGTTGAGCATTAGGCTGGCAACTCGGCACTGTAAAAATCCACTGCCAATAATTAGCGGACCGGAGTTCCGCTGTTGGGACCCCTAACCAGGAAAAGACTAAAGACAAGAGAATAATGCATATGAAATAACACTGAATCTGTAAACACAAATCCTTCTCAGCAGACATATTGACTGTTTGCCATGAAGCAATCACCTTGGGGCATGGCTGCTTGCTTTTCCAGAACCACAGAACAAATGCTTGTTTGCTATTAAATGTAATTTTAACTCTTATTTTATGTACACAAATGTTTGTCCAAGTCAACAATGCAGTTCACATCAAACCCTCGTACACCTAAACACTAAGGTTTTGTAAACATTTGTGCACAATGAATTAACTGAAATTATAAATTTAGTTCTCTTGCCATGAAATTCCTTAGTACTTACTTATACACACCAATTTGCTGACACTTCTTTATATACTTTTTAAATCATTTTAATTAATAATTTGTAATTCTGAGTGCTTTTCTCCATGTGCTAGCTCTGAAAATGGGCAGTCTCAACATGGCTAACTCAATCAACACAATGGAAATAGAAATGCATAAATAAATTAATGTTATGTAGCCCATAATGGAAATCTCCCATAATCCCTCCAATACTCCTGGAGGGATAAAGCTTTGACTCAGTGATTTGTACAACCAGAGAAAGGTTGGCATAGTGGCAAAGATATTTACCTTACAGACATGAGGTGCATGGTTTGATTCTTACCTGGGTTAATTGGCTAGGATTAAAATAATCTCCAAGGGCAGTTAGCTTAGTGCTAATCTCTGAACCAAAATCCACATTGCACATCCGGAATCAGAAATCCAGCTATCAGATGGTCTCCATTCAACTTTTTCTGGAGCATTTGCATGTCATGGATGCCAAAAGGTGTTAGACGCCACCCACCATCACCAGCACAGTAAGCAGCTCTTCCAACATTAACACTGACATCTGGAGGTATGGCAGCTCTTTCCAGTGTCACTTACCTCCCTAAGGTCCTATTTAAGAGACTCCACTTGTATTCAGTGTTGACTAATGTTCTACAAAACCATGTGAAACATCTCACACTTTCTACTTGACCTATTCTAACCCTAGAGACTTTTTTTCCTGTAGCCATTTATTCATTTTCTGAAGGAAAAGTGTAAAGTGCTTTGTTATGCTCTCAAACACAATAGAAACCTAGCTTCTAAGACTTTGCATACCTATAACGAGTACTACATGTGAAGAACGCTAGAAGAGTCTACTGATGTGATCATTCCCTTGCAAATGGAAAATGTTCTTTAAAACTTAACAGGTCCTTTATTTTAAGAACTGCTCCTTACGTCTGAATATTTTATAACTATTTTCTGGATATGAACCAGAATGGCTTCAGTGGTGAAAAAAACGATCCACTAGGCGTATAATATGTAACAAAGCAATTTATTAACAACACACAGAGGAAAAAAATAAAATAAATAAATGAATAATATTAATCCAAACGAGTCAAATCCAAGCACTTTTGTCTCCTGTGTAGGAGACTTCTTCAAGAACAGAGCATGCCCAACAACTGAAAAACTTTTATACCATCATTAATTAAGTTTCAAAACAAAAGCACCAATCATTTTCTGTTTTCACTAATTGAACCCTTTGGTGTAGGGTGTGATAGTTAAAGGTATAACACAATGAAATGTGCAATAAAATATGCAGTTTTACCATGAGTCAAACCAACACAAATAGTAAAAAAAGTGTGTGTGTATAGCATTTGTGCATTACAATCAGTTGTCATGAAATTAGAAAGTAAAAATATATATTAAAAAGTATATAACTAATATACTTGTGTAAGGTTTTACAAGTGCATATACATATGCACATGCTTGTGTAACCTATTCACAAAAATTTATGAATATATAGATGAATAATGTCTGTACGAGTAAAACCTAAAATATGTGTGCATATATATAACTTGTATACACAATAAAATTCATTTTGGAGGGTCAGAATGCACATAATTAATAAAATTAATAAAAGTTCATTGCCAACATTAAGCAAATATGTTGGTATCATAAAAAGTTTTTTAGGTTTAATAAATAAATGATAAATGTGTTTATAATAAATTAATAAATAAATAGATACATAAGCATATTATGTTAAAAACTTAAAAAAATGTTGGATAACCACCTATGTTAAAATACAACGTATAACAAATTCACCTATCTAGGCTCTTTGACTTCAAAAAACAAGTAACTGAAATAGAATGGTTCAGGCCTGGCCATTGAGTAGCATTCGTTCTTAATTGCCATAAAGCTTCATTCATTTCCAAATGTAATGGCCATGGTCCACCCCTTGGGTTCACTTCCATAGCTTCTATGATAGTAAATTTAAACCCATGATCCGGCCATTCATTACAATGCCTTACCAAGGCATTTATATCCTTTTTTAATTTAATGTCCCTCAAGTGCTCGTAAATACGTGTCTTTAACTTTCTTTCTGTTTTTCCAATATAAAAACAAGTGCATTTGCAACAGAAAGCACAATAAAAGACTCTTTCAGTGTTACAACACCATTTTTTTCTTCTGGGTAACTCTAATACCATTAATATTAAATTTCATGCCTTCCATTATATATTGGCAATACTTACAAGATCCACATTTTCTCATGCCCCCAATACTATAAACTTGGGGGTTGTTTTCAAGTATGTTTTTGAGGGACTGACCCTTTCTGTACACTGCAATAGGTCTTTCTCCTATACATTGTCTAATTTCATTACACGAGGTTAAAATAACCCAGTTTTTCTCTAAAATTCTTAGTATGTCATGACTCTCAAGATTATATGTTGTAATAAAAGTACAACAATAGTTGGTTTCTGATAATATTGGATTTTCAAGACTCATACTATTCTATGAATTATCATCAAAAACCCTTTGTCCATCAACTTCACTCGGTGTTATGTTATGTTGTATGCCATCAACCATTAGAATAGCTTGAAAAAAGTCTCTCTCTCTCTCTCTCGTTTTTTCACCACTGAAGCCATTCTGGTTCATCTATTTTGCGTTTTTTGTTTGTATATTTTCTGGATATGTATTTTGTAATGGAAGGGCGTTGTGTTTTTGAGCACACAATCCATCTGCTGGTGCTCACCTAAAAAATGACACATGATCTTATTGTGATTGATAAAGTAAGAACTTAAAGGATTCAATAATGAGGAATGGACAAAAAAATGTATACTAAAATAGAACCTCTGTAAAGCAAATCCCAGTAGTTGTGCACTTTGAATGTTATATATTTTGTTTGATAATATCCACTGATCACCACCTTATTTTTCCAAATGCCTTATGAATAAAAATATTTGAAGCTTTTGCAATAATAAAGTTTATGATGCTAAATACATCGGCCAGTTTAACAGTAGCAATCAAATAAGTGGTCACATTAGTAGGGGAGAGTGTGTCTCCTATGTCTTATGTTCAGTCACTTTTCAGGCCATTTAGGCACAAACACTTTTGTCAGAAGACAGATATTTGGTAAGACACTATGATTTATTACACTGCAGGGAAAGAAAAACAAAACATGCATTGTGCTTAGGATGTCAGTTTCTTACCTCTTTAGCATCAGAATATACTTTTTTTGGCCTCTTGATCCATCTTGTCGGACATGAACCATAGTTTGATTAAATATTCATAGAAACTGTCACCAAGCCCTCCAACTGACACATGATCTGTGAAGGATGAACACAAACGGCTTGAGAGAGCTTCTGTATGATCTTTAAAACTTGTGGCAACTTGAAAGAAAGAAATAAACCTAGAAAACTAAAAGCATGATAGATTACAGGATGAGACTGTGAATAAACAAAAGTGGCTGCAGTTTTCATTAGCAGTGAATATGGATGTGTATTCAGTTGAGTTCATGGGTCAGCAGTTAAATCCCTCTGGTTCACCAGTCAAATAAACACAAACAGCATGTCACAGCACATTTACTTCAATGTATATCCTTCCATCAGAAATAAATGAAGAACCCGTGGGGATACAGAAGCACTTTCAATATAACTACAAGAACAGACCATCTTATCTCCAATCTGAACTGCCTTTATGAAACTGAGTACTATCAGAAAAATACCATTGTATAATGATACTGTTGCTTCCCTGTCTTCAGGGAAAGCAATGCCCCATACCCAGACACTTCAGTGGTGAAATTAGATGAGCTGGTTAGACATTATATGTTCAAGTAAAATTCAAAACTCAGTAATGTTTATACTAAAACGTTTGCACGTTATGATATATAATGTAATATTATACATTCTGTTCTGCCTCAAAAATAGTGTGTAGAATGTATTTTTCTTGTCTTCCCATTAATTCCCAGGCACAGATTCACACCCACTAAGCTTGTTTTCTACTTACAAACTTTGATATGGTTTATCTTTTACCTTTAATGTTGATCTACAGATCGCATTATCATTTTTACTACATGCACTAATGCTCATGGTTTATTCCTCAGTCTGTGATGAGGATTACTGCTTAACATTTTTTCATTTGATAGGGTGGTGCAGTAGTGCAGCAGTTTGCATTGTCATCTTACAGTAAGAGGTTCTTGGGTTTAATTCTTGGCTAGGGTGCCTTCTGTGCAGAGTCTGCATGTCCTTCCTGTTTTCATCTGAGCTTCCTCTAGGTGCTCCAATTTCACAGGAACAACAAAAGATGCAGTGTAAAGCCAAAATACCAAGAACAATGAATCCAATAATGCCACTCAACTCCACAGGAAAGTTTAAAAGCCAAATAATTTATTCAAATAAAATGACCACACAAGAACCACAGTACTGAACACTTTTGTTCTTTCAATAAGGACTTCATCAGAATAAAGAACTTTAACTAAAACCGCTATATTTATAGGTTCACCCTAAGTTTCTATTGGCTGCAGCAAACTAAAGTAAACCAATCATTTAAGAACTGCTTTTAAAAAAACTCAACATATTTGTAAAATATATGTAATTCCAAGATGAATTGTAAAAACATGGGCATGCATGTTGTCTCTGCATTCACGCGGGTTTCCTCTGGTTACTCCAGTTTCCTCCCTCATTCCAGAGACTTGCATCTGGAGGCTTTCTCCCTGGGCGTCTGCCGAAAATGGCTTCTGTTCCAGTCAGACTTTCCTGGTAAAAAGTGTTAGAAAATAAAAATAAATAAATTCAGGATACCTTATTTATTTACTTATTATTATTGACAAAGTTATTCCTGCTAGATATGATCTATTTTCAGGGAAGACTCAAGGCGATACTCATGTTGACCAGAGACAATTTGCACAGGACACCACGAGACATTCCCCCAAATATTTCAAGAAATGCCAAGGGATCTTTTACATCCTCCTAAGGTACCACCAATTCAGGCAGGTAAGATTTCAGTTTAACATATTATATGAGGGATGGTACCAAAGGAATATAGAACTGTATTATACTACACTAATGTGTGAAACGTTAGCTCAAGAACCTGATGTGGGAATAGAACCTACAGCCTTTTGACACACATTAAAGGTGAGATTACAACCTGCTGAATCATCTGACTCTGTAACAGCCACTAGCAATGTAGCATTGTAGCATTAATACTCTAAATGTCTGTAGTCCTCTTTCACCTTGTGTGCTGCTTGTATCTCTCACCAGAAAAGTTTTTTTTTTTTATAGCAATATAAGATTTACTTGGCTAAGTAATAAAAATAGTCCACTGATATTTAATTGCTGTAATTTCTCAGTTATGAGACATGTGTATTACTTTAAAAACAATCACATGATTTCCATAGTGTTCTTAATTACACACAGCAACTGCAGATGACACCAGCTAAACAAAAATGACCCCCGAAGAGGGAGTCCCAACCTGTTACTGGTTGATTTTATACAACAGCATACTGGTGTGTTATTATTTGTGTTTCAGAAAGCACCCCGTGCACTCCAATCAGGATATCTCTGCTTTACAGCCTCAGTAGAGGTCTGTGTTTGCTGAATACAGATCCAGCTTGCTAATTTCAAGTCTGAATGTACCCTGCTGCATTTCTGTTACCAGCTATATCAAACTGTGGATTTACTGAGACATAGTACTTGTCCAGAATATTATTCTAATGTGCTGACTTGAAACATTTTTTAAATCAGTAATTCTATTCTTGGAAACTCCATTTAAGTTAAATGCTCCAGATACTGTCAGAGACATTATCCCTGAGGATGAGGAAAGTCAAATCTGAATCAATAAGCAAGTGACTCATAAAATGCTTCTGGTCTAATATATTGAATATAACCATTGTAAATTATGTAAAAGCAATCCATTTAAGATTTTACAAAACAGAGTTTTGCATATACTATCACTTAATGTAGTGTGACTGGCCAGCAATTGTCTTGTATGACAGGATAAAATGAACATGATAACACCAACAATTAGGTGTAAATGGTGTCCGATACACAAAAAAGAGGGCTGCAAAAAATATGAAAAGCCCAATGTGCTTTTCCTTTACAACATGAAAAGCCTGATTTGCTTTTCCTTTAAGACAATTACAACAGCAAAAGTAATACCTGGGTTTCCCAATAGCAATAAATTGCAAGCCAATAATTATTTACATAACAACGCAAGGGGTGTAGCTTCTAATGGGACAAAGTATTTACATCCACTTTTCTCACATGAGCTGAGCAGATTCTCCTAGGCTTCAGTCTCAGAGAATCGATTGAACAACAGATTTCCTGTATAGATCTTTGGGTCTGCTATGATTACAATTAACCTAGGCTGTAGGAATCACCTACCTTAGATAAACAACCTAGACCTGGTAAATATATTTAGAAAATATCTCACTGCTACATGTGTAGGTGCTGCCTGTATGGCAAGGAATAGCTGGTAACACAAAAATGGATGACTGTTGTTGGCATTCACATGGAACAGTGATCCCAACACATGCCTTGCTGTTAAATAACACAAGTTGTAATGACTGATTGTAATTCAGTGCCACTAGCAGAAAATTGCCCTCGCAGTTATGATATATAGGAATGGATAGAGTTGTGAAGTTTCTCCTTAGAAACTGAGTAGTACCGGAGGATGGCAGCTTGGTGATCTCATCCACTGTATGATCAAATGTCTTAGTGAATGGACACACACACAGTAAGGGTTTGGTGTCCCACTATTGTACAAAACAATGTTACTAGAGGTGTCACTTGAAGTTTTGTGTTGGACACATTCCTTTTCAGAATCTATTTTTTTAAATGAAGGTATATGTAAGAGGGCTATGATTAATTTAGATTGTCAGTGACTGCAAACTGGGTGCTATTTTACACTCATCTATGTACATCACATACTGCAACAAGGGGTTGATCTAGTTAATGTCTGCTGTCCTGATCATAGGATCAAACTAAATGAGAAAAATTGCAGCATTGCATTATATTGCAAGCAAACTTTTCCTAGTTCGTATTCCACTAAGAGTATCCCCTGAAAACTAACACTGGGCTTCCATTCCCATGTCAAATTAGTTCTTATAATATTATCTGCTGCTTTTTATAAACATAATAATCTGTATTCTGTTTATTAAGGGTCTGCATTAGAAGAAGAACTTTTGTTCATCTGCCCACTTAACTAAATAAACTACTTGAAACTTTAACAAGACATCTTTATTCCTGTCATGGGGACAGCATCAGAGAGAGAGAGAGAGAGTCTCCTATATCTGCTAGCTAAAGTGATTTTATTTGGACTAATCATTTGTTCTCTGTTTCTTGTTAGTCCTGTCACCCTCTGTGTCACAGTTGGGATATCAGACATAATTTGAGCTTTCTGGATGACCTCTGTATTCACTTGTTAATGTTTTTTCCTTTTATCACAATTTTGTTAGGAGCTGCTGTTTCTGTTGGTATTACAGACCTTAGCTTCTTTCTCATGACCACATATATAGCATACACAAGGCATGCCCTTTCAATTAACACATTTTGTTGGGAGATACTATTCTTGTTGTTTATTTGTATTTTCATAAAATTAATGTAGTGTATCCCTTCCAATTTCCCTGATACAGGAGAAAGTCCTGGGTTTATGTGTTCTCTATCTTCTACCTCTATTACTTTTTGAAACAGTTCTTCTTGAGAAGCTTCATATTCAGCCAATCTCTTCATTTCATCCTCTAAATTATGCAGTTTTATCAGCTCATATGAATAGCTATATAAGGTTCTATCATTCTTTCCAGTCTCTTGCCTTTTGACTTTATATGTTCCACTAGTTTCTCACTTATTTTATTTTTCCTTCTAAATTGAGGGAAGTCATCTCCTGTACCAAAGCTGAAGCCTGAAATATTTTTTTCCAAACAGCTGCAAGATTCCAGTTGACTTTGGGCCGGATTCACGAAGGCTTGCACGGAGTCTAAGAGTAGAGTAAGACTCCATGCAGCCAACATGTCCGCCGAGCGATCCAGGAACAGCTGGTAGGGGCGTGCAACAGAGCTCCTAAAATGACTCTTACATGGACAGGGCTAGAATATGCAAATTACCTCAATTGCAGGCGAAAGGTATGCAAACGAGGTAAATTTGCAATCCAGGAAACCCAAACCTGTCTGACTAAGAGTAGTGTTATTTGCAGAAATGTACTCTGTTGACAACTGAGTACAGTTCTGCAAATAGCAAAACGGAGCCGTGACAGCTCCAAAAAAAGGATGCATCCAGTTGATGAAGCATGCCAATGGCCAAAAATACGGCCACTGGCAATGTTCACCGATGCAAAATAAAAATAAAAGAATTTTTTTTTTATCCCCATCGTCGATGTTTAAGCGTAGCGCAGTGCCTCACAAACACGCTGCACTCTAAAAACCAGAAAACCAACAATTAAAAACCACAAATGTGGGTTTTATTGTAATTCCTAATATACAATGCAAGGGAATGTCAGGCTGAAGACAACATGGCTACCGAGTAGAGGTTGCTAAGGGGTGAAGCTCAGTCTAAGAGATGTAACCAAGCATTAGTAGCAATCCTATGCAAAAGAGGGTAAGGATAGTGAATCCCAAGTTTACATAGCAAAAGAACACAGTCAGTGGAGTGTAGGAGTAGGATAAGGGGAGTATCAGAGTAGAAGATAGGTGACATCATGAGGGGGGTATGTATGTAAGAAGTGAAGCTCATTGGAGCAGAGTGGCATGTACTTGCTGTCAGTTACTCATCACTGGAAGAGGTGTGTCAACAGGTACCCTAGCTAAAGGCAAGAAATTGAAGGTGTATGCCCTGGATAACACTAAAGTTTCTTGTAGAAGTGCTTGCAATGTGTTTGCGTGTGTGTGCGCGCCCGTACATCCAAGTAAGACTGTGTGCACATGTGTGCACCTGTGTGAGTGCGTGTAAGCCAGAGTAAGCATGTCTAAGGTCGGTTAAAATTGTGTAAGCGCGTTTGCACCTGTGTGCGAGCATTTTAGCAAGAATAAGCAAGTTGCAGTCCGTGTAAGCATGTGGGCACGCGTGTGAGCTGGTGTGCGCGTGTTTGCGCTTGTTTGCGTGGTGCTGCCCCCTGAGGAAACAGAAAGGGAAAAGGAAGCACAACAAATAGTAGGAAGTTATCCAGGGAGTACTAGCAGAGCTAGCAGGTGAAAACAATCAGAATCAGGCAATTACACAGACAGTACACTAGCCCAGCCCAGCCCAGCACTTAAAACTCAGCAAATAACTTTCCACTATGTTTTTCTCAGAGACACTGCAACACTGCAGTAAGCTAATAGAAGTGAAAACTGAAAAAGCTTTACTGAAACAAAGAAATGTTAGGGGCTGCCATTGCTGTTATAAGGCGACATATGCAAGATGCTGAGGGTGGTGACAATGCGAATGCTGCTAAGCAACCCACAGTGAGGAGACAGAGAAGAGTGTACAGGTCCAGGGTAACCTACAATGGGTTACATGAGCTGGAGATAGTGGAGCACTATACAGTGGACAGAGACCTCATGCAGCAAATTGTTGAGCTGTGCAGGCAACGCCTCACACACAGAACCAACAGAGGGGAATCCATCCCAGTGGAAACCAAGGTATGTGTTGGCCTAAGAATACTAGCAACAGGTACCTTCCAGAGACCAACTGGTGATATGATGGGCATTTCACAGGCATCAGCATCCAGGGCACTGCACCAGTTCTTGAATGCCATGTCAGCACATGTCGGTGATCATGTATATTTCCTCAATTCCCATGAGGTATTGGCCAGCAATATGCGTCTTTTCCAGCAAATAGCAGAATACCCTGAGGTAGTGGGTGCAATAGACTGCACGCACATATGCATCAAAGCACCAGCTGGTGAGTGGGGTAGGGTCTACTATAACCGCAAGGGTTTCCCCTCCATCAACTGCCAGGTCGTATGTGATGCCCAGGGCATAATAATGAATGTGTGTGTTAGCTGCCCTGGAAGCTGCCATGATTCCCATATCTGGCATCTGACACAGCTGTACAAGACATTTACCAATGGGGACATGCCTCATGGTCACCTAGTGAGGGACGCTGGATATGCACTCAAGCCGTGGCTGATGACACCCATCAGAAATGCAAACGCACCTGAACAGGAATGCCATAATGAGGCACACGCACAAACATGAAATGTAATTGAGCGTGTGTTTGGGCTGCTCAAGTCATGGTTCCGGGGCCTGGACACATCTGGTGGAGCCTTGCAGTACTCACCAACTACATGTACCCAAATAGTCATGGTATGTGCTATGCTACATAATATGATCCTGCAAAAACAGCTGCAACAGGAGCAGCATAAGGCCAGGCCAAACAGCCCCCCACCATTGCCAAGGCCATCACAGGCAGAGCGTGACTCGGAGGAGGAACAACCTCACCCTGCTCCAGTAGGCAGAAGGAGGCGTGCCCAGTATGCTTTGGCCTTAGCAAAGAGGCAACGCGTAGCATATACACTGGCTCAGTAGGAACCCTGGAAATGATACCTTTCTCTGACTCACACATATAGTAAAAGGGATGCCTAACTTGACACTACCTGTTAACAAACATGTATAGGGAGTGCAATATGTGCATCTGAAATAGGCAACCCTGCAGCACCACCTGAGGCATGATTGCCATGTGTTAAGCAATATAAAGCAGTGCTAAACAGCTTTTACCACTATTTAGTATATGTAAACAAATTTGCACACACTAAGTAGCACAACTTTGGGCAATGTTGAGCAATATTGGACAGCATTCAGCAATGTTGGTTAACAGTGAGCAATGTTGTGCAAGTTTGTTCAAAGTTGGGCATAGTTCAGCAAAAGCAGGTAAACATGGTTATATTTGCTTCACTGTTCCTTATGCAGTCTGGTCTGCCCAGTATGAAAATATGAAGCAGTGACAGTCCTTGAACCCAGGATACTGTGCACGATAGTCATAGTACTGAACCACTAAACCATGACAGTATGTCAGTGGTCAGCCTGTATGATGAAATGTTGATAAGTCTATGCAAAGTATCTCATGGAAACCCTGCAGGCACAACATAATTCCTGTCAAGTTATGACACAAAGGTGAACCCTGCAGTAAGAATAGAACCTGATTTTCAACACACACATATAGTATAAATGTTAATATTGGTCATGTTCACACATATCAACAATGTAGTGGACCTCAGACAGCAACATACTGAAAGGTCACACTGGGCATGAATAAATGAGACAAATGTCAGGCAATAAAACTCTGAAAGGCCAAACTGGGCATGCTCACACACTTAGGCCATGTCTGAGTACAGCAGTGGGCCACACATATCTGGCAGTTGCATGTGTTAACCCAGGAACCTCTCACTATTCACCAATCCGCCTTGTGCACACAGTTATATGACAACAGGCACATATATAATATAGTGGAACCCTGTCATAATCAAATATGTTCTGCAGATACTTAGGTTGTTCATAGAAAGTGGAAAAGCAAAGAAGAAACAAAACCTGCAATCAGTATAAACAATAAACAATGGTGATCCCGAACATTATCATAGGTTCAGAGGTTGATACTAGGCTATTTGCCCTAGGGCATGTATAAGCCTAGCCAGAGTGTGTTTGGCTTTTGCAACCCTGTTAGATTAGTAGACTGTGCCTGTGAATAGTAGGTCACACAAGATAGCCCATTTATGTTTAGTTTATTGTGCCTCTGTCTAGCAGGGACCCAGAAGATATCCCAGGGGTAAACATACGATCACCCATCCACTTGTCAAGATGTCTCCTGTAAGTGGTCAGTGGGGGGCTCTGCGTATGCGGGACTGGGATCTCATTCCAGAGTGAGTGGAGCCTCTGGGATAGGAATCTGTCCCTCCAGCATGTCCTATTAATATCTGTGCTGAGGTTTACGTCCCTGGAGTGTGTAGCTATAAGGGATTTGGATACCCTGAGGTGGAGCATGTCCATTAATTCTGGGTTGGACATGGCTTTAAACAACAGGCACAGATCGCATCCGAGTAGGCGGTAAGTGACTGGGTATAGCTGGGGTTACTTTAGCCAAACTGCGCAGGGCATCTGTGTGAGTCCCTACATCTACTTGGTGAGGTACTTTTGTGGCCATTACAGTTGCTGCAGGTGTCGGGTAAGGTACATCTGAAATGGGGCATTGTATCCAAGCATGGTCCTGATGAGTATAGGGGCACAATGACCTCACTTGATCCAGATGTGAAACCTTATGGGATAAGGTGGGCTATATAGAAGGTCTGTCTAACCACATTGGCAACGTGATTGTCAAAGGTGAGAGTACTAACTACTCGTGTCCCCAAATCCCTAATAACAACTACCGTACGTGATGGCTTACCACTTATGTGGTAATGTGTGGGCACATTGCTATTCCCAAAGGTGATGACTATGCATCTAATGGCAATTAGCTGTAGGCCATGGCTCTGGCACCAGTTATCAATCTCTGTGAGACCCTTTTTGAGGATGCTTGTGTCAGCTGGAGAGTTGATTATGGCACCCAGTTTGCAGTCATCTGTGAACATGGTAAGCCATATTTCTCCTGGGTTAGCCTGTACGTCAGGGAAATATATACTGAACAAGAGAGGTCCCAGGACTGAGCCTTGTGGGATGCCACGTGTAACTGGTGTATAGCAGACATGGCACCTGCAATAATGACCATGTGGGTGCTAGCCGCGATCCAGTTAGCAATCCATCTTGTGACATATGTGTCGATATCGAAGCTGGTGAGCTTATGTATAATTCCCGAGTGGGGTATTGTGTTGAAGTGTTTTGCGAGGCCCAGGTAGGCTGTGTGGACAACCTTCTCTACGTCTATGGACCTGGTACTTGTTTAAAGAAGTTGAACAGGTTCAAGAGGCAAGATCTGCCCACAACAAAGCCGAATTGTGTAGGATCCAGTGTCTGTAGGTTCCCGATGTCTATATGTATGAGTTCCATGACGATACGCTCCATAGCTTTGCAGACCAGGCTAGTTAGGCTTATAGGGCGATATTGTCCGGGGTCCATTGTGGCACCACCTCTGTGGAGTGGGACCACTGTTGCTGTACAACATTCCTTGGGTACATATCCTGTAGTAACTCTGATATTGAACAGTGACTTAATGTGAGGGTTACGTTCGTCATGAAGCCCGTTTAAGACGCAGGCCGGGACACCGTCTGGTCCCATTGATGCTGTGTTGTCTGCTTTGGAGAGGGCAGCACTCACCTGTTCATCTGTGATGTCAGGGAGGCTACACTCTGTTGGGATGGACATTTGCTCTTTGCGGGGATGGGGGGGGGGGGCATTTGCACTGAACCTGTTTTCCAGGATGTTGGCAATGTCTGTGGGTCCAGTGTATGTTTTGTCATTATGCAGTAACTCACAGCATATCTGGGAGTTTCTACCCAGGTACCTGACATAACTAAAGAAGGCCTTGTGATTTTCCTTAGTGTCTGGTGCAAGTTTGCGTTAGAAGTGGGCCTTAGATGAATTAATGAGTGATCGTAGCTTTTTGCTAGTACTGATCAGAGATGCCTTCCCTTTTTGTGATTGTGCTCTATCATGTAGTAGCCTCCTCCTTTTGTTGTATAGCTTATTAATAGCCGGGGTCCACCAGACAGGTCCCCTGCCTTTGGAGGAGTGAGTCATGTTGTTATTTGGGATAGCATGATCATTGCATTCCAGTAGGTGTCCATAGAATGCGTTTGTAAAGGATTCAGTGGTCTGTGCCATATTTACCAGTGTCCCAGGATCTTTGACGGATACCACCTTGGTTTGGAGAAGTGTGATGTTTGCTTTTGAGAAGTTCTTCACCGAGATTACCTAGGATGAGGGTGGGGACGGGATATGTATGTCCAGTGAGATAAATGTATGGTCTGACCTTACCAATGAGGGGTATACCTCTGGTGTGGAACATAGAGTCCCCATGTTGGTGATGATCAGGTCCAATATGTTTTCCCCTCTTGTGGGTGTGGTGACCAGTTGTGCCATAGCATTTGAGATTATAAATCCTAGCAACTGTTGGTCGAAGGTGTTGGTGCTTGAGTAGTATTCCCAGTCAATGTTTGGGTAGTTGAAGTCACCCAATATAATGGTGTTTGGAGAGACCTTCAAATTCCCAAGTGTTCCCAGGAATACCAAGTGGTGTTCCTGAGTTTGGGAGGGTGTTCTGTAGCAGTCTACAAACTGAAAGGCAGTTTTGCCCACTGTTAGTTGCACATGTATGGTCTTCGATGCTCCGTGCAGTGCTACTAACCTGGAGGTGTGTGTATCTGTGATGTATATGGATACCCCCCCTATTTTTGTTGGCCGGTCCGAGTCTTGTGGCTGAAAAGCGTGGTATGAAGTATAACCTGGTAGTGTTGGTGTGCTTTCGGGAGCCTGAACCAGGTGTCTGTTACTGCACAGATATCGAAATTCTCCATACTGAGGAGAGTCCTGAGTGTGTGCATCTTGAGGGTTAGACATCTGGTGTTGATCAGCATTACCCTTAGTTTATTTTACCTTGTAACATCTATGAGGTGGGTTTGTATTTCGAGCCTCGCTTAAAAAAGCCACTATGGGGGTGGCAAGAGCCTTAGCCAGTATTTGAAAGTCTAGGGGTGACAGGTGCAAGCCATCCATAGCAAAGCTACGTGGCATGTCAAGCATGTCATCCCAGGCTGACAGACACTGGATCCCCTTTGAATGACACCAATATGTTAGCCAACTGTTAAAAGTGATCAGTTTGTCAGTATACTCTGACATCATTCTTGGTGAGGGTAGGATGCTACATAAGGTCAGGGTCATACTGGCCTGGGCTACATGATCAGAGAGCTCCTCTATGTCTCTTGTCATGTAGTCCAGGGAGGAACGTCTGAGGTTATTCACACTAGCATGGACAATGATGGAGCCATATTTGCACTTGCTTTGGAGTGACCTGAGTGCATGTGTTATGTGGCGGATCCTGGCACCCGACAGACAGCTCAAAATGACCTTCTCCTTGTTCAGCCTGGTGAGTGGGACGTCAGTGTGTCTGACAATAAGAGTCATCTATTACAAGTGTATTAGGTGTGTTGTTTAGCCCTAAGGGCAGTGACTGTGTGGCACACTGACTTTGTGAACTATGTGATATGTGGGTATTGTTGTGGGGTAGCAGTTGTTTGAGTGTCTGCTTTGGAGGTCTCTGCTGCTTAGGCAGAGTTTATTTAGAGCCTCCAAGTATGTTTTTGTGTGGTAATGTATTTTGTTTGCTGTCACTATAGGTCTATGTGAGACTGTATTTGTGGTGTGTGTGGTTACTTTCACCACCTGATAGACTGTGCCAGTCATGGGTCGAGAGAGCTCAGCCTCCTGTTTGTCTATATAGTTGCATCTCTCACATATATCTGAGTTTGTTGGGAGGAGGAGAGGGTTGTCTGTGTACATAAGGCAGTTGTAACATTGCGTCAAAATTCCAACATTCACCAGCCGAACTGGAGAGTACACACGAAACCGACCTTTGGACATGCCAGGATATTATGATGACATACTCTGTTGACTGATCACAAAGGATCAGTAGGGTGCTAAGTGTATAAAGGAGTATAACAGGGGTTTAGTGGTCAGGTTTGTCAATGCTTTGGAAAGATTATCTGCAAAGGAGTCCAGACAGAACCATGACACCTCCTTCAGCCATGTCATAAATAGCAATGTACACTCATATATGTCCTGAGTCAGGGCCAGCTGTACCTGACTGACAATGCCGACATCCTGACAGACAGGCCCATTTATACATACCCACCTCCCACTGACAAAAGGCCCTATCATCATACCAGGAGATGTCACATGTAGAATGGGTAAACAGCTCCTCCCAAAGCTGAAAAATGTCATCAATTGGATAATATTGTTTCCCTATAAGTGTCATAACTGAACTACAGAACAAACAGACCCTGCACCTGAACAGTCTGTTGAGCCTCACCCTCTCTACAGGATCTGAAACTGTTGAATGTGTTACAGCAACATATGGCACACCCCACAAGTGTTGGTGCTCAACAGACCATGGGAACTATAGTCCTATAAGCCTATGAAGTCTGAACTGCAAGGCCATGGTGTCTATCATGATTGAAGTCATAAACATAGCTATTGGAAGCTGACAAACACACAACACTACCAACTGTGGTATGTTCATGGGTAGATCATGGTTCCTAAACATGCTAGACTGTTTGCAAGGCAGCCACCCAGGACATACATCACTGAAAGGAGCTACACACGTCCCACATAGACTTTGAATAGCCCTTTATCAACAACCCAGACACATGTTGTATCAACAAAATCAACAATCTGTGCATAAATATGTATTGTCATATGAAGGAATGGCAATTTGTCCACAGAGGGATCACACAAGCTAAGAGTTGTGGAGTCCTATTCAAGCTGTGAACACCTGCTGACCCATATGTTTCATTCCTGGGATTGCATAAAACAAAGTGCACACACATTACCATGTCCAGTCCGATGATGTCATCTTCCTACAAATATAGCAGAAGAAAAAAAAGCCACCCAGTAAAGCATATAGCGCGTCGTATTAATGCGTTTCTCTTTCATATCGTAACATAGTTAGGTAGGGGTTTGAATCCTGCAATTGCTGTGTGGGGGGTGTGTGATTTCCTTTGAGAGGAGTGTCCTTTTTGGAGACTGGCAAAACACATTAAAAAGGTAAATTCCTCTTTGGCAAGTCTGATGATGTCAGTATCCCACAAATACAGCAGTGGAAATAAAAGCTCCCAGTAAAGCATATAGCGTGTCGTGTTAACGTGTATCTCTCTAGTATCATAACATAGTTAGGTAGGGGATTAAATCCTGCAATTGCTGAGAGTGTGTGTGTGTGTGGGGGGGTTGTATGTATGTGTGTGTGTGATTTCCTTTGAGAGGAGTGTCCTTTTTGGAGACTGGCAAAACACATTAAAATAGGTAAATTCCTCTTTGGCAAATCTGATGATGTCAGTATCCCACAAATACAGCAGTGGAAATGAAAACTCCCAGTAAAGCATATAGTGTGTCATGTTAATATATATCTCTCTAATATCATAACATAGTTAGGTAGGGGTTTGAATCCTGCAATTGCTGAGAGAGTGTGTGTGTGTGTGTGTGTGTGTGTGTGTGTGTGTGTGTGTGTGTGTGTGTGTGTGTGTGTGTGTGTGTGTGATTTCCTTTGAGAGAAGTGGCCTTTTTGGAGACTGGCAAAACACATTAAAAGAGGTAAATTCCTCTTTGGCAAGTCTGATGATGTCAGTATCCCACAAATACAGCAGTGGAAATGAAAACTCCCAGTAAAGCATATTGCGCGTCATGTCAATGCATGTCTGTCTAGTATCATAGTTAGATAAGGGTTTGAATCCTGCAATTGCTGAGAGTGTGTGTGTGTGTGGGGGGGGGGTGTATGGGTGTGTGTGATTTCCTTTGAGAGAACTGGCCATTTTGGAGACTGGCAAAACACATTAAAAGAGGTAAATTCCTCTTTGGCAAGTCTGATGATGTCAGTATCCCACAAATACAGCAGTAGAAACAAAAACTCCTAGTAAAGTATATAGCGCGTCGTGTTAATGTGTATCTCTCTAGTATCATAACATAGTTAGATAGAGGTTTGAATCCTGCAATTATTGAGTGTGGGTGTGTGACACTGTTGATCAATTTGCGGTGTGTTTTGCTTTTACTACTGTATGACATATCAGTAAAACAACAGTATGTGCATTGCACACTTCAAGTATCTGTGTGGCAAATACACATATGTACATGTGACCTGAAATGGTAATTGTGTGGCAAAGACATATATGTACATGTGACCTCAATCACTTCATAGGTGTGAAGCCTGCTTTCAACATGAATACATCTGTTACCATTGACAGTTGGTGCTGCTGCTCAGACCGTAGGTCACATATGTATGTATGTGACAAGTCCAGCTACTGTAGTGGTCTGTGCCCTAGGTCATCTGTGTCACACACACACACACACATGACAGTTTCTATAGAATAGTTTGAGTGAGGGTTCATGCCTGGGGCATATTTCAGACATGTTCAAACACAACACAGTCTGTCAATAATGGGCATTCATTATAGGTGTACAACAACTCCATGGATATGCATACAGACCCCTTATTGCTTATGTGATACACCGAGGGACATCAGCATACCTTTGGGAATGTGAATATCAAAGGACATCACATGTGGCTGTATGTACACATCGGTACCCTTGCTACATGTTGTGGGCTACTTCCAATGTGGTACTGTCAGGATACTATGTATAGTAAATGTGAATGACTATGCTATAGTTGGCTTATACCTTCACAGCATGGGTTGGTCAACAGGTATCTGTCTGTATGATACCCTTGTGGAGGATAAGTGTCTAATCCAGAGAATGCATTGTAGGCCACTGTATGCATTACCAGATGTGGACGGACATATCCCCAGTGTGTCTGCTTGTACCTAGGATGGACACATGCCAAACAGGAGTGGTCATGGGAATGTGTGGTGGTCAATACCACTGGTAACTGGTATAGTACAGTACCAGAAGGATGCAAATGCTACTGTGTATCCTACAGCTGTGTGCCAGTTGTCAAGACATCATCTAACAATTGGTTAAAATCAGGCTGTTGAGGTTATGTACACTACCAGAATGCAAACCAATGGCCGATATTAACAGTATCACCCACAGCATAGTGTCATACCATGTCATACACGCATGTGTACCCAAGTTGTAACATATGTGCAGTAAAATGCATACTGGCCACCAATAGGAAATATGAAGTGTTAACACTGTGTAATACAGGGCATGTCACCCTTCCCATGTGTCCACCATGCACGTACATGCAGACAGTGCACCTCCACCATGTTCACAAATGTACACCTGCAAATCTGTACTGCACACATCAAACACGTACCGTCCACTCACCAACACATGCTGCCAGTACCACACACATCAGCCAAGTGGCACATGGGCGGACAATCCATGTTTGGAATTAACACTGGTGTAAACAATACCACATTGATAATCATAGCTTTGATGCATCATGCCTGCTCAGATATACCTACAAGGATATCATTACACTTTACTGTTGACAACGTGCTAACATTGCTACACTGCTATTAGATCACCCTGTGCATCATCACCATGTTAGCCTGTTCCTGCATCAATATCACAGATGACAGGAGGTGGCACAGTTTCATCATATGCACAGGGTGTGTTATTGGTTTGCCAGAGCCCGACAATGACCCATCCAATCGACATGTATGTGTGTGTGTGTGTGTGTGTGTGTGTGTGTGTGTGTGTGTGTGTGTGTGTGTGTGTGTGTGTGTGTGTGAGGGACAACAGTACAGTATGGGTCAGTGTTGATGTAATATGTGTGTGTGCATGTGTTAGCCCTAGGTGTTGGGTTTATGTGTGTGTGTCTGCATGCATACAGTTCCCCCTTGTGGCTGCCAAATACAGCAGGTTGTGGGACAGTCACAGACTGTACCTGCCAGGCTGTACAGATCACTGTCTCTGGCCACGGACACAGTACCTGTGCCTGGTAGGGGTGACACGAACAGTATCGAGTACTAAGCCAGACTGGGTACTATCATCAGAGGCAGAGGGCTGTTGACTGGACCCATGTCCCTGCTGGGACTGGCCAGAACCATGTGCACGTGGTCATTTTGGGCGGTCTACTGACAGCCCAGCCCCAACATTGCTGGGGCTGGTACTGCCACTACCAAAGCGGCTGGGACTTGTGCATCGTCCGCAACGACTGTCAACTGATGATGTTGTTGGCATACGTCCACGTCAATGTCTCAGCCATCCTGCACTGTCCTGGTACATGGACATTACATTGCGGAGGACATCTAGTGTCTCCCCCCAACATCTATCAATGACCTCGGTGTAATTACAGATGGCACCAGCAAGGTCACGGATACTGTCATTGATAGCGGTGTTATGAGCCCTCTGCAACCTTAGTCCCTGCCTGGTGTACCATTCCATATGTGCCTGTGCCTGCATTACAGCCCAGAACATTCCTGAGGTTGTAAGACCTGTGGGGGCATGTCTGCCAGGGGCATTATGACCAGCAGTGCTCCCACGAGAACCCCTTGACATATGCCTATGTGGTACTGTTCCAGGTGTCTGGGCATGGCTGCTGTGTGGGGTTGCATGTGCAACAGATACCACACTGTCCTGGTCAATGCCTTCTGTATGCTGTTCCTCAGCTAAGGCCATTGGTGTTGAGGGATGTATTGGCAGTATGTATGTGCGCATAGATGGGGTGGAAAGCTGTGTACTGTCGACTGGCGGACCAATGACAGACCCTGGGAGGGTGGCCTAATGGTTAAGGTGTTTGCCTCACTTCTCACAAGGGATAATTGGCTAGGCTTAAAATGGCTCGCAAGAGCAGTTAGCTTAGTACTAACCTATGAACCTATTTATAGCCAGGGCAACAAAAAAAATGCAACATTGTACTTTAATACTCAAATCAAGGGGTGGCGTAAGCCAAACACAATCGGGCTAGGCTTATAAATGCCCCAGGTCTGATAGCCTAGTATGAACCTATGAACCTGTCAAACCTGCCTGTGCCACAACACATGTATCATCATGTCCACTATTTGTGGCAGTGACTTCAGGTTCCCTGCTGCACTCATCCAACAATACCTCAGCACCTGTGAGAGGGAGACAGAAAACACACTTTACCATCTGTACAGGATGTTAGCACACATGAATACATGCACACATGAACTTATGAACACATGCACACATGAACACATGAACACATGCACACGTGAACACATGAGCACATGAGCAAATGAACACATGCACACATGCACAAATGAACACATGCACACATGAGCACATGAGCACATGCACACATGAACACATGCACACATGCACACATGAACACATGCACACATGCACACATGCACACATATATACTACACAGTCAAGTTGACACACACACATGCACACACACACACCAACAGCAATATGGAACATATTCATTAGTGGTTGATGGTGGAGTAGAGTATCACAAGCCAAAGAGTTCGATCACACGTGTCAGCATCCAGGATGTGTGTTGCTCAACAGCATGCAGTGCGAGTGCAGAGAGTCCTTGTTGATAACAGTATACATGTCGTTGATGCATGTGTGTTGTTCAATGATTGGCCTCACACTGGAACACAATGTGTACATGGACACAACATTGCAGTGCAAGTTTGAAATGCTTTCCAATGTCCTGTGCACCATCACTAATAGGTATACATACCATGGTCAGATGCACACAACTGTCAGGTGTATAACAATGAATGCTATGTGTAGTACTGTAGTTACTGTAACTGGATGTAGTGTATTACCATGAGCCCTCATCAGGCAGCATCATGTGGTCACTCAAGGCCACTAATGTATGTCACAATGGCAACTATCTTGCTGTACCTGACCTGCACCACTTTGACTACACTAACCATTTCACAGCCAGTTGTTACATGTGTATGTTAGGTGTTCAATAGGGAGCATTGCCTAACATGACTGTGTTGTGTGTCGAAGTGTGTCACACCGCCCCATGATAGGCCTCTACCTCTCAGGTAAAGCATGTGTGCTGTGTTGATGACATTTGGGATACTGGAGTATGACCTTACAACAGGTGTCTACATATGCCATGTGTATCATATTAACACTTACTGCATATGACAAAGTGGTGTATGTTGTGTGCATGTGTATTGACTCTGCCTATACAATGTCCACTACAGTGTACCACAACTAGTTGGGATGCTCTGTGTATTGCATGTGTTTGAGGCAGCTACTCATGTTACTGGGCTGTGCATAGACCCACAGAGAACATGCAGGGCATGCACTATGCGTAGGTGTTTAACATGTGTATATGGCCTACAACTCTCCTATGACATAGGTTCATAGGTTCATAGGTTCATACTAGGCTATCTGCCCTAGGGCATTTATGAGCCTAGCCAGAGTGTGTTTGGCTTTCGCCACCCATTTTAAATTAATTTTGCTATGCCCTTTTTCGAGGTTAGTATACTGTGCCTCTGTCTAACAGTGACACAGAAGTGATACCCGGGGTAAACCTATGATCTCCCATCCACTCATCAAGATTCCACTTGAAGAGAGTCAATGAGGGATTCTGCCTAACGTGGACTGGGATTTTATTCCAGATTGAAGGGAGCCTCTGGGTTATGAATCTGTCCCTCCAGCATGTCTTATTTATTTCAATGCTGAGGTTCAAGTCTCTCGAGCATGTAGCTCGATGGGATTTGGATTTTCTGAGGTGCAGCATGTCCATTAATTCCGGGTTGGACATGGCTTTATACGTCAGGCACAGGTCACCTCTGAGCAGGCGGTATGCCACTGAGTAGAGCTGGAGTTTCTTTAACCGGGCAGCATATGGCATCTGTTTGAGCCCTTTGATCCTCTTGGTGAGGTACTTTTGGGGTCTTTCCAGTTGCTGCAGGTGTCTGTTAAGGTACATCCCAAAAGGGGCATTGTACTCAATTATTGGCCTGATGAGGGATGAGTAAAGAGGCACGATGACCTCCCCTGATCTAGATGTGAATCCCTTCATGATTAGGTGGGCTATATAAAATGTTTTTCTAACCACTTTGGCCACGTGGTTGTCAAATGAGAGATTGCTATCAACTTGGGTCCCCAGGTCCCTAATTACTTCTTCTGTACTTAATGGATTACCACCTATGTGGTAATTTGTGGGCACTTTGTTTTGCCAAAGGGGATAACTATACACTTTTTGGCGTTTAGCTTGAGGCCATGGCTCTGGAACCAGTTGTCTGTTTCTATGAGGCCCTTTTGGAGGATGCTTGTGTCCGCTGGAGAGTTGATTATGGCAGCCAGTTTGCAGTCATCTGCGAACTTGGTCAGTCACAGTCCTTCCATGTTGGCCTGTACCCCCGAGAAATATATACCGAACAAGAGAGGTCCCAGGACTGAGCCTTGTGGGATGCCACTTGTAACTGGTTTGGAGTCTGACATGGCTCCAGCAATTCTAACCATGTGGGTTCTGTCCTTGAGCCAGTTTGCAACCCATCTAGTGACATAGGGGTTTATATTTAAGCTGGTGAGCTTATCTATAATGCCCGAGTGGGGTATTGTATTGAAGGCTTTTGCGAGGTCCAGGTAGGCTGTGTGGACCACCTTCCCCTCGTCAATGGCCTTGGTGACTGTTTCAAAGAAATCGACCAGATTTAAGAGGCATGATTTGCTCTTAACAAAGCCGAACTGGGTAGGATCCAGTGTCTGTAGGTCCCCAATATCTTTATTTATGAGGTCCATGATGATCCTTTCCATAGCTTTGCAGACCAAGCTAGTCAGGCTTATGGGGCGATAGTTTCCAGGATCTGTTGAGGCACCATCTTTGTGGAGAGGGACCACTGTTGCTGTACGCCACTCTTTGGGTACATATCCTGTAGTAAGGCTGAGATTGAACAGTAGTTTTATGTTTGGGTTTAGCTCTTCTTGGAGTTCATGTAGGATGCAGCCCGGGACACCGTCTGGTCCCATTGATGCTGTGTTTTTTGCTTTGGAGAGGGCGGGTCTTACCTGAGCAGATGAGATGTCAGGGGGGCAGCACTCTGCTGGGATAGATATTTGCCCTTTTGGTTGGGAGGGGGGGAGAAGTTTGCACTGAACTTGTCAGCTAGGATGTTGGCAATGTCTGTGGGTTCGGTGTATTTTTTGTCATTTTGGACCAATTCTGAGCATATCTGGGAATTCCCACCCAGGTTCCTAACATAACTAAAGAAAGCCTTGTGATTATCCTTAGTGTCCTGTGCAATTTTTCTCTCTAGGCTGGCCTTAGACGATTTTATGAGTGCCCGTAGTTTTTTGCTAATACTGATCAGAGATGCCTTCCCTTTTTGGGATTTTGCTCTATCATGTAGTAGCTTCCTCCTTCTATTGTATAGTTTGTTTATGGCTGGGGTGCACCAGACAGGACGTCTGCCTTTGGAGGATATTATATGTTATATTAAATGTAGAACACTCACCAGCATGGGTCTGCTTTCTTGCTATCACACCAGAGGGACCTGCAAGGATATGAGACAGTTTGTCAGTATCAACAATTATGGCATTGCTGCTGTGAGTTTGCAATTTTACAGTAGTACAAGAGGTGACAGTCACAGGCATACAGATTATGTCCCAAATTATTAGTATTGCATGACACCAGGCTCCACATCTTCTGAATACACAGTACACATCTGATAAATGCATGTCTTAACAATTGAGCTGACAGTGGTCTACAGATATGCCATGTTACCTGCACGCTCTGTATCGACGTGATGGGTGACTCCGGCCTCCATGATGACACAGGTCTGTTGTACTGGTTGGCCAGGAGCCACCACGCTGAGGAGCAGCTCTTCCACTCTGGTGAGGGGGGATGTGTTTTTGCACCACCACCTGTGGCAAGTTGTTGTCTGTGGACATCAGAGGCATGCTGCCGAACATGTCTGATTAAATCACTGCAGTGATGGTGTACCTGCTCATAAATCCGGTTATGCATGCCTACATCATTCATCTGATGGACAACATCCTGCCACAGTGCAGTGCACCCATGCTGGTCCTGGCTGGTTCTGGAGAACAGCAGGTTGTGATGATGTATGAGGGCATCTACAATGACGTCCTCCTCCTCAGGGGAATACGTGGGTTTCCTGTTGTGAGACATGTCCCTGGAAGACAATAAAACAGTAATTGTGAGCAAGTCATGTGGCACACTTAGCATTCTAAAGTACAGACATCAATGAAATGCTATATATAGCAACCTATTGGCTGTCAGTAGATATACACTTTTAATACCACATATGACTGCTCAGCCCACAACTGCCTGACAGTGCCTGGCACATACTATATACCAAACCATGTTCTGCACAGCAACAAAGTGAAACCAGTATGTAAGACTATAGAACAGTACATGGCACACTGTATGTGACACAATGCACCACCTAGCCACAGGAGGTGTATATGAAGCTAATGCATACAGACATTTGTCATCCATTGAAATGAATGTACAGTACAGTTACAGTACTACCAGTACACCACGCTACTTGTTGATAGCAAAGCCCTCAGTAACATATGTGCACATTCATCACTATAGGTGGCATACTGCTGTACTTCACTATACATGTTGCTAGATATGCACTTATATCCTGTGACACACATACCACCGAGACCATGTTACAAGCATACCCACACACACATCAGACATACCTACAAGACACAAAGATATGGCAACCCAGATTAGTTTTACCTGTGTACCATACAGTACTATGTGTCAGCACCTACAAAACCTCATGCCTGAGGTATGTAATGTGTGAGGACTACAGGTAACAAACAAAACAGTGTTACCAAGCAATGTGGATATAAACTATACTGTGCTGTTTAGGCCTACAGCTTCAGGTAGTACTACAGTTCATATGGGATTTGTATTCACTAGTGTTAACGATCAATATGCATACATTTACTGCTTTAGCCTACAATGGCACACTCCTGTCAACACCATGGGACTACATCACATCATATGCCATACTGCTTTTCCTGCCTCGCAATAGCATACGTATCTTTTGCTGGGATTAGAGCTACAACACTACATACGATGATATACACAGTTTCCCACTAGGCTATCACACATATACACATCTTTGACACATTCGCCTACACATTCTCCATCACACCCAGTCAACCTCACATAGCAAGTGATGCAACAGGTACATGTGTGTGTGTATCAGGTCCTAGGTAGTTAATAGGCTATTATCTGTAGGGCCTATGGAAGCCTAGCCATATGGTACCCTGCCCTTCAACACCCATGTAATGTAGGTTCATGTGCCCCTGCCATGCAGAGCCACAGAGGTGATTCCCGGGTTTTGTTTCCTATCTCACATACAATCCTCATGATTATTCATGGCAACTGCTAATGAGGACCTTCATTTGCTATTGATATGTAGTTAGTTCCAGAGTATGGTATGTGTCCGAGATGATAATTTACCACTCAAGCATGTTCTGCTTTTTGACGTTGCAAGGTTTAGATCAGTACAGTGTGTAGCTTGTATGGAGTTTCATCTGTTTACATGGAGCATGTCCAACACCTGTGGGTTTGGCCTAGCTTTGTATGTTAGGCAGAGGTAACCTCTGGGTAGGCGGTATGCGACACAGTGTAGCTGTGGTTTTGTAAGACCATCTGCATAGAGCATCTGTTTGAGTCTGGTAATACTCTTTGTGAGGTATGTGTCTGGCGTCTACAGTTGCTGTGGATGTCTTCTGAGGTACATACCAACAGAGCCATTGTACTCAATGATGGGTGTTATGACTGATGAGTAGAGTGGAACACTGACCTCTATTTCCATGGTTGACACACCTTTTCTGATGACATGTGGACCGTACTCAGTTTACATGACTAGTGTGGCACTGTGATTATCAAAAGGGACACTACTGTCCACCTGTGTCCCGTAGTCTCTTATCACACTTTCGGTGTTGAGTAGACTGCCACCTATGTGGTAGTTCATGGGTACAGGGTTTTTAACACCAGGGATGGCAATACGTGTACAACATTGAGCTTGACCATACATATGAACATCCATTGGTGTACATATAGATATACATATCTCCACATATACAGTCCACCTTTCATGGTGGGAATATCAATTATGCAAAGGTTGAGAGGGATACAGTTATGTAATGATACTGCACAATCTTGTGCAGAATGCATGGAAGATATTCTCAGCTCATGTATCTTTAGCAGGACCCCCTATCTGGAAGACTAAAAACCTAACAAATCATACCCACAGCGTTTAAACACCACATGTCATATCCCAGCACTGTATGCTGTCTTGTTTGACACACACTACAACCTACATATAAATATGCACATAACAACCTGCACCAACATATAAATTTCCACCCTTCACAAACAGTTGCAGCATGTCCCTTGCTCTATGCACATGTTCAGATGTTAATATATCAGACACATATATATCTCGCAATATGTGTGTGCCATACACACACAGGGTCCACACTGTTGTAAGTCCATACACCTCATGGATGACCTGTTGGGCCTTAATACAACATGGACAGTTGTCACGTGTGTGCATACAGTAATAGTACAAGAGTATATATAGCTGCAAATGATACATTACTATACTATCCTGGTACAGCAGTTGCCAATGCTAAGCTACACATTATGTGACTATCATGCATGTCTTACTCTGTCATATCCAAGTTTATATAGGTGTTTGCACTACTCCCCCAAACTGCCATTATATGCAGTACTGTACAGACCATATATGACATGTTCAGATGTTCGACATATAATGCTGAGATACATATGTCACAGTTATGTCCCACTGCACACAGCTACACACTAATTTCTCCAGGGCAGTAGTTATGCATGGCATCAGTGCATACATACCTACTGCTGCCACATATGCATGTTTCAGAGTATGTACAGTACTATTCATAAACATCTACTACTTGCCGGTAACTGCAAACTGTTACATACCTGTTTGTCCCTTTCAGGTCCATCTGTGTATGCTTTGACAATTTTTTTTTATTAAGTAAATATTTTTACTTAAATTTAATTTTTGGTTATTAATTTTTTTCTTTACTTAATAACTTTAGTTTTTAAGTAAGTATATATATTTGTTACTTAATTATATATTTATTTCTTAAGTACTACAGTTTGTCACTACTCTGCAGGAGTTCTACAGTTGCTTACACGTGCAATGTAATGATTGTATGTGGGGATAGCAAGTGCAATCTATTTTTATAGGTATCTGCGCATGTGCATGTGATGCCCTCAGCACCAATTGGTGCCCAGCATTTGGTAAATGCATACAGTCTGCTGTGTGGAAATTGCAGTACTCACTATCATAGCAACATAATGCTATAAATTGCTAAGGTATGTAGGTGTAGCCCTTTCAGATTTCCAGAGTGGGGCCCATGCTTGTTTGCTGTGGACACTGTTGCATAAGTCAGAAGGTTGGTATACGTCTTATATCTGAAGCTAGAGGTGTAGACAGTGATGTACATGTTGTACTCAGACCTGACTGTTGCCACTTCCAGTACAGAGCTATCAGTGTAGAGTTTTACTCACCCCTACAAATGCTTACTCAACATTTATGTGACTATGTAGTTTCTTTTCTACTCATATAATTAACTGCCATACAAATGTAGCTATTGAGAAGTATTCTTTTGGCAAATTAACTGTTTGTGAACTGTCATACTGTGAATATTAATGTACTCACTTCTGCAGGGTTTGTGTATTTTATTGTTGACATTAACACAGGGTTTGCAGAACAACTGGACAATTCCAGTACTGAGTATGCCTACCTACACCCCTGGTAGACCCTAAACACAAAAGTATCTTTTAATTGTGGGGGGGGGGTGCTTACACACAGAGAGCATTATGTATTAATGTGTGAATATTATCTTACTGGACTTAAAGGACTGGTGTGTACCTGTCAGTTTATCAAGGCAGGTGGTCTGTCTGCATAGTTCCCAACTGTGAACCTATCCAGATGGTAGCCAGAAGTTACACTTTTATTCTTTGTCTGTGCAACTCGCAGGTGTTTGAAGGACTGGTACAATGCCATTGTTACAGTCAGTTGCTACCAGTACATGGCTACATCCTTTGGTATTTCTGTGTTGTACTCCTACATAAGGGTATGCTTGTGGAGGTCCTACCAAAGCTATTTGCAGAGTGTGTAACAGCAGAATAGCTTATATGCCTGTGTGTTTGTGCCTCTGCCAGGCCTATGGAATACTCAGATACATCTTTGCATGGAGTCAGGGATAGGTAGTTAAAAGTGAGGTACACCTTACACATAATAGGGACAGTAGGTGTAGACTTCAGTGAAGCAGTGCATATGGATTAGTACTCCTTTTATGAAGTACAAGCAGTGTCTACTGTTATTATTGTCAGTATTCATTGTGTAATACCCCACCTTTCTGACTGACATCAGTACTTTTCTGAGGGATTCAGAGGGACACAGCTAAAATATGTTTCACAATCAGGGACATCCCTGGAAAGTAGTCACAGTTAGGAGGTATGGCCTCTGCCCTACTCAGATATGCCAGTGTTTGTCCTGCTATGATACTGTGTGGGGGTTGTAAAGTGCCTCTGTAACATTATTTGCTGCTTGAATGGCTGCTTCTCACATCACACTCATGTAATGCAATTCCACAACAATTGCTGGTAAAGATCCACAGAACAAGCTTTGTGTTATGGCCTTCCGATTTTTCCTTTACATTCACTCATTGTAATGCATGATATATTTATTTCAGCACAAAGTTGGACACTGTTGTGTAAGTCAGAAGGTTGGTATACATCTTATAAATGAAGCTAGAGGTGTAGACAGTGGTGTACATGTTGTACTCAGACCTGACTGTTGTCACTTCCAGTACAGAGCTATCAGTGTAAAGTTTTACTCACCCCTACAAATGCTTACACAACATTTATGTGACTATGTAGTTTTTTTTTACTCATATAATTAACTGCCATACAAATATAGTTAGTGAGAAGTATTCTTATGGCACATGAACTGTTTGTGAACTGTCATACTGTGAATATTAATGTACTCACTACTGCAGGGTTTGTGTATTTTATTGTTGACATTAGCACAGGGTTCACAGGACAACTGGACAATTCCAATACTGAGTATAACTACCTACACCCCTGGTAGACCCTAAACACACAAGTATCTTTTAATTGTGGGGGGGGGGATGCTTGCATACAGAGAGCATCATGTACTAATGTGTGAATATTATATTACTGGACTTAAAGTATTGGTGTGTACCTGTCAGTTTATCAAGGCAGGTGGTCTGTCTGCATAGTTCCCAACTGTGAACCTATCCAGATGGTAGCCAGAAGTTACACTATTATTCTTTGTCTGTGCAACTCACAGCTGTTTTCAGGACTGGTACAATGGCATTGTTACCATCAGTTGCTACCAGTACATGGCTACATCCTTTGGTATTTCTGTGTTGTACTCCTACATAAGGGTATGCTTGTGGAGGTCCTACCAAAGCTATCTGCAGAGTTTGTAACAGCAGAATAGCTAATATGCCTGTGTGTTTGTGCCTCTGCCAGGCCTATGGAACACTCAGATACATCTTTGCATGGAGTCAGGGATAGGTAGCTAAAAGTGAGGTACACCTTACACATAATATGGACAGTAGGTGTAGACTTCATTGAAGCAGTGCATATGGATTAGTACTCCTTTTATGAAGTACAAGCAGTGTCTACTGTTAATATTGTCAGTATTCATTGTGTAATACCCCACCTTTCTGACTGACATCAGTACTTTTCTGAGGGATTCAGAGGGACACAGCTAAAATATGTTTCACAATCAGGGACATCCCAGGAAAGTAGTCACAGTTAGGAGGTATGGCCTCTGCCCTACTCAGCTATGCCAGTGTTTGTCCTGCTATGATATTGTGTGGGGGTTGTAAAGTGCCTCTGTAACATTATTTGCTGCTAGAATGGCTGCTTCTCACATCACACTCATGTAATGCAATTCCACAACAATTGCTGGTAAAGATCCACAGAACGAGCTTTGTGTTATGGCCTTCCTATTTTCCCTTTACATTCTCTCATTGTAATGCATGATATATTCATTTCAGCACAAAGTTATTGTATATCTGTTGTGGCTTAGTGATACTTCATGCAGTCTAGTGTGTCCAAGGTCTGGGGTTCGAGACTGACAGAGGTATTTTATTTTGCTGCTGAGCAGAACAAGGGCCCTGAAATAGAGTGACTAAGGCAGTTTTAAACAGTTGTAAGCAGGTTTGCGCAGGTTTGCACGATGCTTAGCGATGTTTAGCTAAGCACCCACATGCGCACACTCGCTTAAACCCACTTACTACTGCTTAAAAGTGCTTACTCCCACTAACCCCCGTGCTAATTTCTTTGAAAGAAAAGAAAATGGGGAGATAGGAAAGTGATGAAAAAGGGGGCACAAAGAGGGAAAGACAGTAGGAAAACAAGCTCAGAATGTGCAGGATGGGTGTAGGGAAGGTCCATAGCTTCCCATTTCTTTACCAGCAACAGCTGTGCATATGCAATGATTTTGGAGTGAAATTTGAAACCTTCCACCCCTGGGAGAGGGGTGAGGACAACAAAGTATGTTGTACTGCCAATTATAATTATCAGTTTACATGACCAGCGGACATGTGTGCAAAATGGGCAGCTATGTATGGGGTATAATTTTTTGTGGGTACAGATTGCCCTTTTTTTTTTCAGGTGAGAGTGGAAAGTGAGGTAGAGGAAGTATGTATAATTGGGGAGGTAGGTTGGGGAGGTAAACAGACAAGACAAACAAGATGCATACAGGGGCAGAGTATGACACATGGGGTGGGTGAACACAATTAACGGGGACGGATGTTTGGAAATCGTAAGCCCATGAGCCCACAGATGGTAACAATGGGACTGAGATCCCCACCCATGGGCAGTCACCACTTAACCTTCACAGACCCGAGGGTCACTGTGCTGGGGGCTGCGTAGGAGGGGCAGGCTCACCCATGAGTCGCGCTTCTCTCGCCTTGAGCTGGCATAGGGGATCAGCGACTAAACGCTGGATCTCCCTATGCACCACAACCCGGACCCTTCTGAGGGTGACAGGTGGCCCTTCTCCGCCCACACTTGCAGTGGGGGATGAGCCCCATCCCCTGCAGTGCTTCCACCCAAAGGTGGCACAGGACCAACAGAGGAGGGTATCCTGGGCTGGGCACCAGACCTGCTGGTGCCAGGTGCAATCGCCAGCTGAAGAGGGACAGGTGGGTCCGCTGGGACCGACCTTCCCATACGTTCTGTGATTAGGTGTGTTTAATTACAACATAGACAACAGCATTCCAAATTAGTTGTAACAGCATGCAGTAATATTCCCATTAACCCAAAACACCAGGGTTACAACAGTTGAACAGCAAGCATAACACATGCATATATTGAACAACAGTGGACATTCCAACAGCATGCAGGGATGATTGGTGGCAACAGGCCACCAAGATTGTGGTCTTTTAACAGGGGACATGCATCAAAGTAAATGCAGATTTTTATAGAACAATAGGACATATCTCCCAACAAATGTTTTGAGATTAGACATACCCACTGAGGTGTGGAATTGCATTGTTTATGCACATGGAGTAGGGTGTAAAAAGAAACCTTCATTAACATCTTATTAGTACTTTTACTCTACACTACATTCCTATTGACTGCAGGTGTATATCCCCTACATGTATTATTACACTAGGCAACATGCATTAGATTGTGTAATGGGTTTGGCTAGCTCATTATACACCTGACCTATATCTGACATAGTAACTGTCCAAGATGCAGATGTTACTGCTACATAGTTGTATTTTATTTTTATATTTATATATCTAGATATCTGGATGTGTTCACGTGACATTTTCACTTAATTTTCTACAGAACCCTACATTTCATGTAGCACACTCACATTTCTGGGGAACACCTTCACAAGCTACTCGTGTGCCAGATTTACCTATGCATGACAGCCATATAACAACTGTTGAGGACTGTTATATGCTTCACAGCTACTGGCACTTCCTTCATCCACTTCATATGGGACTGCACAACTGTGGGTTGACAGCACTTAATACAACAGTACTATTTATTTAATGCAAGGGTACAGCAACATTTCAAAGTAAGTGACACAGACACACTCCAAGTATTATACCTTTATTAATTACATTAAACACTCTTTTCTACAGGCAATCTCCTTTATTTGATATTACAGTGCATACGGAAGACCTATTCAGGACATATTATACCTTTATTGATAGGTTACAACACTCATTTTCAGGCTCGCTCACTTATTTTATATGACAGTACATGCAGAGATAGTATTCCAGACTTATTTTACCTTTATTAATGGGTTACTACACTCTATTCCTGGCTCTCTGACTTATGTTATATAACAGTACATGCAGATAATTTATTCAGGGAATTAATGTTATATGCTTCACAGCTACTGGCACTTCCTTCATCCACTTCATATGGGACTGCACAACTGTGGGTTGACAGCACTTAATACAACAGTACTATTTATTTAATGCAAGGGTACAGCAACATTTCAAAGTAAGTGACACAGACACACTCCAAGTATTATACCTTTATTAATTACATTAAACACTCTTTTCTACAGGCTCTCTCCTTTATTTGATATCACAATGCATATGGAAGACCTATTCAGGACATATTATACCTTTTTTGATAGGTTACAACACTCTTTTTCAGGCTCACTCACTTATATTATATGACAGTACATGCAGAGATAGTATTCCAGACTTATTTTACCTTTATTAATGGGTTAGTACACTCTATTTCTGGCTCTCTGACTTATGTTATATAACAGTACATGCAGAGAATTTATTCAGGGCATTTTATAGCTGTATTATTGGGCTGCAACACTTTTTTCTTGCTCTCTCACATATATTATATAACAATACATGCAGAATAATTACTAACCTGCCTGGTGGTGCAGCCTTAGCAGCCTATCGGGATAGGCTTGCTAATTCGTAGCATGGACACCTGCAGCTGAGAAGTAAATGAAGGGATATTGAGACATACCTATCCATTATTTAGACTATATTAGCATGTCTTACATACTGCATTCCATGGCTACCTACTTAGTAGAGGGGCATCTTGCATATGATGGGCCTCCTGGATCCATTGGTTCAGTAGGTCCTGCTTCCATCTCTTCAGGTCTGCATGGTGGTGACGGACCTGCTCACCAGTCCGAGGGACGCCTGTGGCACTGGTGAGTTCATGAGCCAACTGGTTCCAAGCCTCTGCCTTATACTCCATCCCTTGGAACTGGCCCTGCAGGAGTCGGGACTCATGACGATGGACTAGGAGCCAAACCATGTATTTTGACTCCTCGATGCCCCAGCGTTGTGCTGTAAAGAGAGTACCCTCTCCAGCACCAGACATTCTAACTGCAGGTGGGAGCTACAATCAGTTATGGTGAGTATTCCCGCCTATGGAGCTTAAATATGCCGCATTTCCTGCACTTTTTTGTGATTGGCCATTTTTGAAAATTCTCGGCTGACTGCAGACCTGCTTAGCAATGGTTAATCTACCATTTATAAGTATATATATGTTAACAGTGGATGCTTATCCCAAGCTGTCGTGGCTTAGTGGTTCAGTACTTTGATTATGGTGCACAGTGTCCTGGGTTCGAACCTTGTCATTGCTTTTTATTTTACTACTGTCCAAACAGGTTAGGGGGTGTGGCTGTGTTTAAGCAACTTTGCTCTACGTTGATCCACGTTGGGCGACGGTGCGCTGGTTGGCGCGGCGCGCACCTCCACTCAAACCAATTGCACTGGGTAAAGCGCTATTTAGCTATGGGCAACTACATTGTACTGGGTAAAGTGCTGCTTAACTATGGGCAACTATATTGCGCTGGGCAAAGCGTTGCTTAACTGCGGGCAATTATATTGCGCTGGGTAAAGTATTGCTTAACTGCGGACAATTATATGTCAGGTTCCTTTATAAATATACATTTTGTTCACTGATACATAGGCCATTTCAATGCTTGTTAGTAAAAGTTTAATCATATATGTCTGGAATTATTTCATATACTCATTTTGAACATAAAATAGGAAGGGGAGTGGTAGGACTCGAACCGTGAATGCCTCCTCTTTGTGCAAACGCACTACCACTATGCTATTACTATTTGCCATAATTTGCATAAACATTCCTTATTATGCTCTTCCATGTCGAGATTGCTAACTGCAGCTAAGCAATGGGCATACCCACGCACACACGGGCAAATACGGGCAGCTATATCGGGAATTAGAATATAAAATTAATGTTTTATTTTTTATAACTGTGCTGAGGGTTTACAATGTCAGGGAGTGTGGTGTTAGGTACATGGATATTTGAGCAGACTCACTCTTTTGTGTTGACATTTTGCATTTCACACACTTGCAGGGGCGTGGACCTTTAGACTGCTCGGCAGTCGGACACGCCCCCTGCTTTCCTGCACGGTCCGTGTTAGACTTGGGGTAGAGTCAGCGTGCCCTCATGAATATTCATGGCACGCTGACATCATACTGTTCAACTGCAGCCTCTGAGTAAGACTTATTTAGTCTTACACGGAGGATTCGTGAATCCAGGGGTTTCTCTTTTACTATATTTCCATATTTCTTTACTGCAGTCATTTGGGCAGTAAAGTGACTAGCCAGCAACTGAACTTTAACCAAAAAGTCAGTTTTCTTTGCCTCTTTCACTACTCTTTACTTTTTCACAGTGAGAGAGCTCTAATTAACCTGTTGTTTAGAGTGCAGTCATCTTGGAAACCCCAAGTCCAAGTATTCATTACAACAATCGAAGGGATCCTAGACATCAGTCAGAAGAGGACTTCATGGGCAATCAGCTCATTCACGTCTCCTTAAGCCATATCAAAAAACAATAAAGCTTCTTTCTAAATATCATTCACAATGACTTGAAAGAGAAACATCTGCATCAGGCATATCCTATCCAGAAAAATTCTATATCGTCTACTTATTCTATGAGAAAATCCATTGGAAACTGGAAGTGAAATCAACTTTGTTATGATTTGTCAAATGAAATTTGTCCAACAGACAACAATTCAAAGAATTATTGCCAAAAACCAATTCCAGGAAAAAAAACAGAATAAGTATTTTTGCAGGGAGGTAAGCCAACTTGCACCTCCCACATGAGGAGAGACCTCTTCATGGTCACACAGTGGTCACACAACAGTGAAGAAACCTACAAAAGTTGTTTGTTGAAAAATATCTCTTTTGTGGTGTTGTCCAATAGACAATTTATCATTCGAAACTTGTCAGGTTCCTGTGTAATTAAGTTCCTGGAAGGATATCTATCAAAGTGGCTGGGCATGTCAAAATGCATGCCAGGACCTTTAGATTGCTGAACTGTTGAAGATTTGCTTCAGGTATCCAGAGCTGCCAATTTTCCCAGGACAGTTTAATTCTGGACGTATCCTCTAGTTTAAGGTCCGTGTTTTATGTCTGGTTCCACTTAACAAGCATCTGTATCTTCTGTTTACAGTGTGTTTGACTGGAAGATGAGTGCAGGTTCTACAATTCTGAAGGCATGGCTTTTGTCTTTGGGATTGAATATGAAAGTAGACAAATATTTAAAGGTAGCTAAGATGATGTTTTGAATGAAAAACTTCCATACTTCAACAAAAGTTTTACTTTTACTGGTAATATTGAAGATAAGGTCCATTGTAGAGATATATTACATCATTGTCTTTAACAAACTCTTTTCTTTCTCTTACTTTAGATAAAATATTCAATTAATCATAGTTTAGCACTCTGAAAAACCCATGTTAAAATCAGACATGATTTTTAAGTATCATGTCTTGACAGAAATCTCAGGGCTAGCAGCAACATCTTCTCTAGTATGTAACTGCATCATTTACTTCAAGAACCAATTTTGAGCCCATCAGACAGTGATTGTTCCTTATCAGCCTCCGTTTCATGTATCATTTTTTTCTCCTGTAATTTGTGGATAGTGGCCATATTCTCAGAAGATAGTGTTTGCAATTTCCTCACCATATCCACCTGAAGTAATAGGCCTAATTTGCTGAAGGAAGTTTTTGTAGCCCGTGGCTCAATACCTATTTCAGTGGACTGTTAATAACTTTAAATCCACTGTAATCCTAAGCATCGGTGTCAGCAGTTATGCTAAATTATTCATTTCATTAGCCATAAGGATTTTCAAAGCAGAATCACATCCATTATTTCACACCAGGACAACTGTGGGCTTTCCTCCCTGATGGTCAGTCACTTTGAGCAATGATACACATGCAATCAAAGCAGGAATTATTTAAATCTAACAGTACCCTGTACTTTAATGTAACTGACTTGGGGCTTGAAATGGGCTTCCAGTGAAGTTTTAACCAGAACAGACAGCAGATCATTACCTTCAACACGAAGCTCTAAATATTGGCTGTGACCATGTCTGTAATAGTTCATTTATTTTATTAATGAATGTTTGTAAAATGTATCTGTACAAACCACATCAATACTTTATAATAAATAATGTGTTGTCAAGTCATAGCTCACTTGTGAGTAGTACCTTGAAACAGATCACAAGCATATTCCAAAAACATGCATCTGGAGCTTTTCTCCCCAGGGCTCCATTGAAATTGGGCTCTGTACCAATCAGACTTTCCCAGTAAACAAACGTTAAAAATAAAAATAAAAGTAAAAAATATATCTATGCTAGGCTTGCATGTATATCACATGTATCCTGTAGGCAATGGACTGTAATCTGTTACTTCCTGTTCCACAATATCTAACTACATTTACTAGTTGTCTTGGTGTCTCCATGGTCATTTCATTTATTTTTATTTTTTTTCTTTTGGACCTTGTTAGCCCACCCCCATGTTATTTGTCAGAAAGGAAAACAAGTTGAGCTTTTTTCACAAAAAAGTACCTTCCTTTCATATCTTTTTTTTTAATTCCCCCAGCTCAGATATACTGTACTTCCTTTCCATTTTCATGTTTTTCTTTCGATTTCATTTTCTCACCTTTTTCTACCTATATCAGACTAAAACAACGAGTAAAAAGGGCACATAGATAACCCACTGCTTAAAAAACACAAAAAGAAAAATGTAGCAAAGCTTGACTTCTAACTGTGTGATACCTTAAACATCTTGCATCAGAGGCCTCATGGGATATATGCAAATCATCTTTTAAGGATATCAGGTGTTTCAGCTGAATGGCAATTTTGAATGTCCATGACTTTTTCTTTCAGTTTTAAGTCTATTTATGGACAACGTCAGGCCATTAAAGCCAACCTCCTCTAGCTGTAAACATGTATGTTTCTACCTTCTTACATCATCATCAAAGAGAAATGTTTGACCTTTGCAAACACAAGGTTGTCATACCCAGCTAATATCCATAAGGGTGTCTACAAAATCTCCCAACTAACAAACTAAAACAAAGAGAAAAAAGGTCACACAGATAACCAACTGGTTAAAAAACACAAAAACAAAAATCTAGCAAAGCTAAACTTCTAACTGTGTAATACCTTAAACCTCTTGCATCAGAGGCCTTGTGGGATATATGGCAATTACCTTTTAAGGATATCAGGTGTGTTAGCTAAATGGGAATTCTGAATGCTCATGACTTTTTCTTTCATTAAGACCATTGACAGTTTCAGGCCATTAAAGCCAAAACCCTCTTACTGTGACATACACACTTCAGCCTTTTTTATAACATCATCAGCACAACATAAAATAAATGCTTGCTCTTTGCAAACACAGAGCTGTCATACCCAACTAATATCCATAGACATTAGGGTGTCTACAAAATATCCCAATTAACAAACTCAAAAGAGTAAAAAGGCTGCACAGATAACCAGCTGGTTAAAAAACACAAAAGGAAAAATCTAGTAAAGCTCGACTTCTAATTGTGTGATACCTTAAACCGCAAGCACCAGAGGCATCATGGGATATATGCAAATCATCTTTTAAGGATATCAGATGTTTCAGCTAAATGGCAATTCTGAATGTCCGTGACATTTTCTTTCATTTTTAAGTCTATTTATGGACAATTTCAGGCCATTAAAGCCAAACCCTCTAGCTGTGGACATGCATATTTCTGCCTTCTGCATTAATGGCCTGAAATTGTCCATAAATAGACTTAGGTTCATAGGTAGGTACTAGGCTATCTGCCCAAAGGCATTTATAAGCCTAGCCAGAATGTGTTAGCTTTTGAAGCCCCCTTAGATTATTCCCCTGTATTTATGTAGATGTATTTACTTAAAAATGAAAAAAAAAAATAAAAAGTCATGGACATTCAGAATTGCTGAAACACCTGATATCCTTAAAATGTGATTTGCATATATCCCATGAGGCCTCTGATACAAGAGGTTTAAGGTATCACACAGTTAGAAGTATAGCTTTGCTGAATTTTTCATTTTGCGTTTTTAACCAGTTGGTTATCTGTGTGACCTTTTTACTCTTTGTTTTAGTTTGTTTGTTGGGATATATACACCCTAATGTTTATGGATATTAGCTGGGTATGACAACCCTGTGTTTGTGAAAGTCTAGTATGTCTTTTATGTTATGTCATAAGAAGGTGCAAAAAGTATGCTCACAGTTGGAGTGGTTTGGTTTTAATGGTCAAAAGTCAAGGTCATTCAGAATTTAAAAGGTGATTTGCATATATCCCATGATGTCTCTGATGATGAGGTTTTTAAGGTATTACACAGTTAGTAGTTTAGCTTTGTTAGATTTTTCTTTTTGTGTATTTTAACCAATTGGTTATCTGTGTGACCTTTTTATTCTTTTTTTTTTAGTTTGTTAGTTGGGATGTTTTGTAGACATCCTAATGTTTATGGATATTAGCTGGGTATGACAACCCTGTGTTTGCAAAGTTCAAACATTCCTCTTATGCTGTGCTGATGATGTCATAAGAAGGCAGAAACATGCATGTCCACAGCTAAAGGGGTTTGGCTTTAATGGCCTGAAATTGACCATAAATAGACTAAAAATGGAAGAAAAAGTCATGGACATTCAGAATTGCCATTTAGCTGAAACACCTGATATCCTTAAAAGGTGATTTGCATATATCCCATGAGACCTCTGATGCAAGAGGTTTAAGGTATCACACAGTTAGAAGTCTAGCTTTCCTAGATTTTTCTTTTTGTGTTTTTTACCTATATCGGACTAGAATAACCCAGTTATTTCCCATATTTAATTCTTCTGATACGACTTATTCCATGTTCCTCTGTTCCCTCTTACTCCCCAAAAGGGCTTATGCTTTTGTTAGGTCTGACATGTGGAAAGACAAAGAAACAAATGCCCCATCCTCAGTCACTTGGTCGGAGATTGGATATAGTAGAATTGAAACGTAGTTCCTCCAGCTTGAATTTCAACATTCTTAACACAGTGAAGCATTGTACAGTAATTTTCATGCAGCTGTTCCATTCTGAATAACATAATTTAAGCATATGTACATTGAACATGCCACAGTACAGCAATGCCCATTTACAAATCTAAAAATAAAAGTCTTTTAGAGACAGTCATAATGCAGATTGGTAGGTCTGTAACTTGCTGTAACAAACAGCTCTAAGTAGGTGAATGCCAATGAGAGCATGCGAAGTAGGCAGCCATATATGATGGAAAATCAGCTAATCTTTCAGTATAAAAAATGCTGTTATTCTAGACTCCACATTTGGGAATGCATCAGGCTTAACTAATGTGCTTAGAATAGAGCAGTATTTGGTTTTAAAAATATCACCCTGAGTATGTGCTGTTTCATTCTACTTTAGAAGGGAATTGAATGCCATCTTGTAGTGATGAGAATGCAGGTAAACCATAAAAGCATTTGACATTAAAGCTATAAGGTCTGACAGAATATCTACTTGGGGGGAGGGTTTAGCCCTTCTGTACTGTTGTCCCAATGTGTAGCTAAGTAAAAAGTAAAGTAATATCAAGTAGGTGGGCATAAAAATGGTAACTAATGCTTAAAGGAAAGAAGTGCAATGTGTTCAGCTTGGGAAATAATAACCATGCCATGCATTAACATTGGGGGCCAAAGGATTAATGGCAACAGAGCAGAAGAAACATATGAGTTTTGTTCTTCAAAGATTTACTTAAGTAGCAGCGATGTGTTGGTACTACTAAACAGGTAAGTCAGTCCATTCATTACTGTGGGTGCTTCTGGATCCCATTAAAGAAAGAGATATCAGACAGCTGTAGGAAATTTCATAGGTTCATAGGAGGTTACTAGGCCTGTGGCCCTAGAGTTTTTACAAGCCTAGCCATGTTAATCCTGAGTCACCCCACTTTTCCTTGGTTAGATGGACATAATTCATAGACTGGGACAATGATCAACACCGACTACCTCTGTCCATGAGGGACATGTGTGCCACCCCCAGGATGAATTTGCAGTCTTCCATCCATTTGTCTAGGTTGCACTAGAATAGGGACAATGATGAGTTCTGCTTCATGTAAATTGGAAGTTTATTTCAGAGGAGTGGCAATCTCTGGGAGCTATACCTGTCTCTCCAGCATGTTCCATTAATGTCACAGGCTAGGTTAAGATCTTTAGAGTGAGTGACTCTTGTGCCATTTCACTTATGGATGTGCAACATCTACATCAGGGGAGGGTTGGAGACTGCCCTGTTGGCCAAGCACAAGTTGCCTGTCAGCAGCCTGTAAGATACACAGTACAGTGACAGGGCTTTCAGTCATGTAAGTCATGGTTTGAAAGCCCTTTATTTTCTTGATGAGAAACCTCTGTGGACTCTTCGGCTGTTGCAGGTGTCTAATGAGGTACATGCAATAGGAAGCATTGTACTCTATTAATGGTCTAATGAGGGTAGAGTACAGTGGAGTTATAACATCCTTAGACCTGGATGTGATGCCCTTACTTATGAGATGTGCATTGTAGAAAGCTTTCCTTGCTACTGTGGAAACTTTGTAGTCAAAGTTCAGATTACTATCAGTCTGTGTTCGGAGATTACACACCACTGGGGTTGAACTTAGGGAACTGCTGTCAATATTGTAATAAGCAGAGAAATCTTCTTTGCCAAATGGAAAAATAATGCACTTTTTTGCTTTTAGTTTTAGACAGTGGCTTTGGCAGCAATCATTTGTCTGTAAGGCAAGTGCCTTTGGAGCAGCATATTAGCTGTGTCATAAGGGAGAATCCATGGCTATTTTGTGATAGCCTGTGTCAGGTTAAAAATGCAGTGGGCACTGTATAAACATATCAGAAAGACCACACTGGTTACTTCTTCTAGTCATGTGACCAGACTAAACACCAAGGGAAGTGGTACAAGAGAAAGACAAACTGGGGCATCATACATGGGATACATATACAGTTGTGTAGCTCCTGTTCCAGCACTTTCTCAAACCATCTGTCCTCCAGTAAACAAACAATAGCTACCCAAACCCAGAGGTAATGTTAACCATCAAATAAGACTAGCAACATTGATTTTGTTGTCTGAGTAGCTATAATGTATTTTTGAGAAGAGAATAAAATGGTGTTTCTAGTAACTGGGAGGGACTTTGACAGGATTCTGGGGAAATCCCTTACCCATGAAGGAGAAAATCTTAGACTGGCATAGCACCATTAACAGTTCACTCACTTCCTGGAAGAGAAAATTATAATGGAGAAGAAGGACCATTTCACCGAATCAGACATGGAAGAATCTAGAAATGAGCAAACGGTGGAAAAGAAAGTGCAGAAAATAATTTTAAAAATAACATAATTCCTTTTTCTGAAAGATTGTTGTGGATAAAACAACAACAAAGGATCTGCCACAATATCACACATGCCAGATTTTTTGATGAGGTTCTAAAGGTCCTAGCAAGTTTCCAACACTGAAAATGCTAAACATGCAATATACCTTGCAGTTTAACCCAGAGGGTTAAAGCTGTATGCTGTTAATGAGTTCCGTCTTATACTTCCAGGCTAGATTTCCTCAATTTCCATTTGTAAACTGTGTAACTTTGAGATAATCACTTAATGAGAGAGTTTCCCAGGGTCCCCATCTTAAAAAAAGGTACTAGTAGCCTTACCTGGTCAACAAATAATCAAAATAAATTATGTCCATGAATGTGTGTGGTCAGTAAAGAAAAGCAAAGTTCGGTTGTTATGGAGAGCTTGACTAATCTTACATTTATGAAAGAAGCAAATAAGTGTTTGAAAACAGAAAAAAGGTTTTCAGTTTCACGCTAAAATGATACACCTATGTAAGTTCAGATGACATAATTCAAGCAGCAAATACATTTTAGATACAGACATGCTGGAAGGATGCATATTGGATGCATAGCCAGTGGAACCGGACAAAGGCACCTGGGTACAGGATGGATTAGAACAGTACAGATGAATAATGTGAACAGAGTTTAAAACAGTGGGCTGTTCAAGAGAGGAAGAGGGATCTTGGAATTCAGAATTATACATTACAAGAAAGATTATGCATACTCTGCAGTGGATCAGCAGGAGAAAGAAATGAGGCTAATAATGGCCTATAAAATACTGTGCACATTCATATAAATTGTACTGGTGGTAAAAAGGAAGGACTATATCATGTGTGCAGAAATGCAACAAGCTTTGGGAAAGTGTTACTGCCTTTACTCAGAAGTTTACTATGAGGAAACAATATGGATCTCCATGCAAAAAGTTGAAACAAAATCCACTGACAGAAATCTTGACAAAAAGAAAAAAAAGCTCATCAAATAGCACATCCATAAAACCTGAGTGTGACAGTATTTATAAGCATTCTCCAATATGTGAGGGAGTCACCCAATTTGTGTCTTTTGGCTTTTTCCCGGTTAGGGGGTCACCACAGCGGAACTCTGGTCCGCTAATGATTGGTAAAAGATTTTTACGTGCCGAGTTACCAGCTCTGATGCACAACCTTCAACGAAGGTACGCCCCTTCACGCATGTCTCCACACAGAAAGACACTTTAGCTGAGAATCGAACGGATAATGTCTTGCTGTTAGTCGACAAAGCTACCACAATGCCACCACCACAGTCAATATACTACCTCAAAGCTCACAGAACTGCAGGCGAAAGCAAAACATTCTGCATGAGTGCAAAAACTGCTCTCACATACTGCAATCTTGCATGATAGAAGAAAATCAAATCAGAAGATATGTGTTGCAAATCATCATCATCATCATCATCATCATCATCATCACCCTTCTTTGTTTCCCATTTTCCACATGGAGTCAGGGTGTTGTGTCGTTTGTCTCCATCTTTCCCTATGCAATGTTCTCTCCTACGTTCTTCAGTACTCATGCCTTACTGTCACAGGTCTTTTATCATGCAATCCAGCCACCTCTTTTCTGTGTACCTTCTTTTCCTCTTGCCTTCTTCCTGTCTGTCCCAAATCTTCATCATATTGTCTTCTCCTTTCTTGCACGTGTCTGAACCACTGTAATCTGTTCTGTTTGACCTTTTCTGCAATTAGAGCTACTTTGGATTCTGCTCTTACGTCCTCATTTCTCCATCTGTCCCACAGTCTGCATCCTACAACCCATCTCAGACACTTTATCTCCATCATCTCTAGCTTCCTCAACTGCTCTGCCATTACTGCCCAGATTTATGTACCATACAGTAGCACAGTTCATATCATCTTTTTGTATATCTTATTTTTCAGCTTCTTTGACATTCTTCTGTCATACACTACCCCTGACACTCTGTGCAGGTTGGCTGCAGCCCCTCTCATTCTACTTTTGACATCCTTATTCAGACTTCGCTTCTCCTCAACCACCCCTTCCAGATACTTGAAATTGTTAACCTGCTCTGTTGTTTTCACTTTTATGACATTACATCAGTCTCAGTTTCATCCTATGTGCCTTCAGTTTTGCATTCTATTCCTCGATCCTTTGCTAAAGTTCTTGTTCAGAGTCTGCATGTAATTCCACATCATCCGCACTTAGCAACTTTGTTGATCTTTCCTCTCTGAACTGTTTGCTAATGTAATCCATTACCAGTATGAACAGCAGTGAGCTCAGAACAGAACTCTGATGCGCACTCATTCCCACTGGGAACCCATCTGTGAGTCCAAGCACTGTTCTTACTTGAGTCATTGGGTGTTGCACATAGCTTGCATTAATTCTACCAATGATTCCTAGACTTCAAACCATTGTAGGACCGCAGGATTGGCTTTTCTGGGACCCTGTGCTTTCTCTAGTTCTAGGAATGCCTAGTTGGACTCTTTCCTCATGTCTACTTTCTTCTCTATCTGTCTCACTGCAAACACTGGGTCACTTGTGCTACATCCTGATCTGAATCCAAAATGCTCATCTCCCGTCTTACTTTCTACTACTTAGAATATTCATTTATCAATCACCCTGTCCAGAACTTTCATGCAGTGTGATAGGAGTTTGATACCTCTGTACCACCCACAGTTGTGACTTTGTTCTTGGAGACTAGCATTAATATGTTTATTCTCCAGTCATCTGGAATACATCTTTCTTTCCATACTGCTATGAAAACCCTCAGGAGTTATTTCTCCCATCTCACCTAACTTCTTTATTATATCTGCTGTGACCTCATCTGAGCCTGCTGCTTTTCTGACTTCATTTTCCTTAGTGCTGTTCTTACTTCTTCTAGGGTGGGCTCCTCCTCTTCTCTTCCTCTTCTGTGACCATAGGCTAGGGCAGTACAGATTCTTTTTTTTTTAAGAAACTGCTGGAAGTACCCTTCCCATCTGCCTTTGAGGTCCTGTGGACCAGTGGGCAGGTAGTTGCTGGCATCCCTTTTGAAGGGTGTCTGATTGATTTATTTATCTTTCTGTCTTTGCCTTCCAACCTGATAGAGTTTCTATGTGCTATCCACTGAGTCACTTTCCAGAAGCTGGTAGAGTGCATCTGATACCATGTACATAGCTATTGCAACTCCTCTCTTAACTTCTTTGTTAGCCAACCAATATTCCTTTCTAGCATGCTCTGCCTTTTCTGTCTCCCACTTTGTCCTGCACTCTTTCTTTTGCTGGTTTCCTGTAAATCTGCATTCGTCCATCAGTTTTTCTTATTGACCTTATTTCTGTACCTGTCTTGACTACAAATCTGTTCTCTAGCCCTTACAAGTGCTGTATTGAGGTGCTACCATTCTTCTTCAACTCTACCTATTTCATCTTCTTCTTGAGGTGCTAGAGCCCTGAGTGATTCTTTGAACGGTTGTGCTTTCTCTCCAGTCAACTTCCAGGCTGGTCTCTGTTAATCTTAGAGCTTTCTTTGACCACTGCATGTGGCTAATTGTGGCAACCAAGACTTTATGCTGTGTACCAACTGTTTCACTGGGGATGAGTTTGCAATCACTGATTCTTCCCCAGTGACCTTTCTTTACTCGGAGGAAGTCTACCTGAGTTACATGCTGGCCACTTTTGTATATGATCTTGTGACTGTCTCTTTCTGAAGCACCATCAAGTAATTTGCCTGACAGAAGTCTAGAATGGCCTCACCTTCTTTGTTCCTGTTTCCCCACCCATGTCATCCTCATATCCTGTTCTTTCTGTAACAATATGCACATTTAGGTCACCCATCATCAACACCAATTCATATTGTCCTGCTTTATTTAGTGGGTGCTGTAACTGCTGTGTGAATGCACTCTCCCTCACTATCACAACCTGCTCTGCGGCATAGGCTGAAATTATGAATACTGCTCTATCATAGGCTGAAATTATGAATACTGCCCTATCATAGGCTGAGATTATGAATACTAACCTATCATTACACCGGAGTCTGATTGTCTTGAGTCTGTCACTATGACATCCCTCACTGTCATTGGCTGTGATTATGAATACTCCCCTATCATTACACTGGAGTCTGGGTGCCTTGAGTCTGTCACTATGACATCCCTCACTCTCATTGGCTGTGATTATGAATACTGCCCTATCATTACACTGGAGTCTGGGTGCCTTGAGTCTGTCACTATGGCATCCCTCACTGTCATTGGCTGAGATTATGAATATTGCCCTATCATTACACTGGAGTCTGGGTGCCTTGAGTCTGTCACTATGACATCCCACACTGTCTTCTGAAGCCTTTCCCTCACTATTATTCCCACACCATTTCTATCCTGTCCTCCTCCTGAGTAGTAGCTGCTGGATCCCAGGTCAAGTGGTTTTGTTGCACTGCCCTTCCATCTTGTCTCTTGGATACAGAGGATGTCCAGCTTCCTCCTTACCATCATGTCATGTTATCCACTTCCAAGCCTCATCTTGTTAGTGAACCTACACTGAGTCTATCAATGTTTAGTTCATGTTTGGCAAGTTAATTGGTTTTATGTCCAGCTTTCACTCAACAGAGTTATCTAAGTAAACTAATTGGGTGACTGGACACGGGCTGGCTTACTGACCCAGGGAAACACACACTGGCCAATAGAGACACATACATCCCTCCCACCATTAACATGAGTCCCTGGCATAGTTCAGAGTAGGATGGGTCCTCAACCTGCTTATCACTGAAAAATACCCATGCCCATTTTGGCAACATTAGTCAACACAACCAGATCACCTAGATCTATTTTACACCATTGAGTGGCTAGTCCTTCCATGGCATGTAGTCTGTCATTTGTGTTTTCCTATCTAGAGGATACTGCACACCACAGTAGATACCCAAAGCAGCTGATCTATACAACTCTTCCCCCTACAGAACACCATCTAGAGTCTGTGCTGCCGCCTACATCTCTGTTCCTAGATGAGTTTGAGATGGAAACACTTAGCATGTTTTTTTTTTTTTTCAAAATTGGGAGACTCTCCATAGAGATACATGAGGAACAAGCAAATGCAGGGAGAATAAGCAAACTCCCAACATGCATTGGTCGGAGATCAAGAATTAACTTTGTATCTTGAGCATGGGAGGTGAAGACCTTAACCATTATGGCAGCTGGTCTATTGTGTGTTGCAAAACCTATTTCTAATAATGTTATACTTAATTCTTATGAGCTGCATGCCTGATTATAGAATTGCAGAAGATTGCTTCAATATGAACTTCAGAGCGACAATGTTACTAGAGTTATACTACTATAGTTAAAATAAATTAAATTACACATTTTTACTTAAATGTTTTCTGACTAAATCACCATATAAACCTTACAATAAAATGTAAAAATCTCACTATAAAGTGATATTTCATCAGGTATGAGCAATGGCAAATGTGACAGGCAACCCTGAAATTACAATGAACTAGATGTACATATATAGTAAGTTGGAGATTTAAAGTAACTTTTAGATGAATAGATGGAGAACTTGCCAAACACAACTTTTACTGGACAGCATAAGTAAGATATACCTAGGCATGCATCGTATAAGCCATGGCATACAAATTTTTTGAAACTGCAATTATTTGAACAAATCAAAGGCACTAAGTAAATGATTGCCTAATTTTCGAACAGAAAATCAGACTAAAACATAAACTTGTGCTGTGGCACTAGTGTGAAGTACTATGTTCTTTAACTTGTGCAACTATGTACACAGGAGTTCTAATCTCACTGAAGTCAACTTGTGTGTGTGTATTCAGTTAGCTCTCATTCTTGGAGAAGGGAGGGAGGAGTTGGAGGCTGGCATAATGGTTGATATGTTTAACTCACAGACACAAAGTACAGGGTCTGATTCTGACCTTTAAAAGGAAAATTGGCTTGGCTTAAAATGACCCACAAGTACAGCTCACCTGAGATATGAACATATGAACAAGTAAGCCAGCAAGTGATTCCACAGTGATGCCTACTTAATGTATAACTAACTAGCCAAGTGACTAGGTTCATTGGTTAGTACTAGGTTAACTGCCCTTGTATGCCATTTTAAGCCTAACCAATTATCCCACGTGAGAATCAAACCCTGCACTTTGTAAGGTAAACACATTAACTATTGTGCCAACCTCCCCGCCCCCTACATCTCTGTTCCTAGATGAGTAAAAAGTGATATTTCATCAGGTATGAGCAATGGCAAATGTGACAGGCAACCCAGAAATTACAATGAACTAGATGTACATATATAGTAAGATGGAGATGATGAAAGAACAAATGTTTTAGAAAAATGTGCTGCATCATTAATTACATATACATGCCAAAGAATAAAGGCCACTTATTCTGGGAAATGGAAACAACCTGGCAGGATGTTATGTAAAGCCAAGCTGTCTAACTACACATTTGCAGGTAGGGACTACAGTTTAATACTGGTAAATCAAAGTCAGCTTTTAAAATTGGAAAAAAAAGCAACTTAACCATGAGGTGTAATGTAACTAAATGCCTTAACTGTGAGGATAATGCTCATTTCAGGAAAGCATGTAAGGGAGAAATAAAATGTGCATGTTCTTTGCAAATGAGATACCCCATATGGAGTGTCCATATGTGGCAATAGTGGAAAGTATTAACTTCAGTGAAGAATATATAACAAACTAAAGAAGCAACATAAGTATACACATAAGTAAACACATAAGTATACATATGCCACATAAAAATACACATAAGTATACACATAAAACATAAGTATACACATAACACATAAGTATACACATAAGTATACACATAGCACATAAGTATAAACATAAGCATACACATAATGCATACGTATACGCATAGGTATACATATAACACATATGTGTACATACAAGGATACACATAACACATAAGCATATGCATAAGTATACACATACCACATAATTATACACATAAGTATACACATACCACATAAGTATAAACATAAGCATACACATAATGCATAAGTATACACATAACACATACGTATACATACAAGGATAAACATAACACATAAGCATACGCATAAGTATACACATAACACATACGTATACAGATAAGTATACACATAACACATAAGTATATAGATAAGTATACACATAACACATAAGTATACACATAAGCTTAAAGGGACAAGGATATAAGAAAAAAGGTAACTATGAGTTTACTGATAAGCTTATGCTACTAAAGGAAATGGGAAAGGTGCCAAGTGCCACAAAACAAATGGGTGGTGGTATAAGGTCAGGATATGAATGCTACAAATCTGGAGAAAGGAAGAAAGGAGGTGAGAATACAAAGACAAGCATCTGGAGTGTTTCTCCCCAGGCCTCAGCTGAAAATTGGTTGGTTCCAAGTCAGACTTTTTCTGGTAAACAAATCTTAAATAAATAAATAAGTAAAAGAAAGGCGCAGTGTTCCACATACCATTTCCACAAAGACCAAAAAAGCCAAAGGGGAGAATACACATTATAGAATTTAAATAATGACAGATCTGCTAACTGCGATCAATAATGAAGTTATGAATGTTTTTTTAAGATGATTCCTTTTGATGTGTAGACGAACAGTGTAAGACAGACACTACAGTTGTTACATTTTTGAAAAAAAAAATAACAGTGGATTTTTTGTAATGTAGATGTTATCTGTTTGTTTCTAATGTATTATTTATTATTTTTATTTATTTTACATTTATTAACTGGGAAAATTCCAACTGGGAAGAGTTGCACGTCTTCAGGTGAAGCCCGGGGAGAAAACCTCCATACATTAATACACATTTAAAAATGAAATACAGTAACAATTGCACAACACAGTAATAATTGTACTCAGTTATACAGGCAAAACAAAATGTCAGTGAACAGCAAACAGTTATCCAGTATTAGTCGACCAGGTCAAACATTGATCCAATGGAATCATTTTCATGTTCAGCTTGAAAAAGACTGGTAGAGGACTAAAGCTATTTGGTAACAAGCTGCTTCCAGTCATCTAGAATTCAAGTCCCAAAACCTCCAGCTGTGTATGGTATGACTCTGAGTGAGTCAGTTTACCAGTCAGTTGTCTAGAACAACTGGGAATGTTCTCCTTGACTTATGCCTAATAAGAACCTAAACTATGTACTCAATTTACAAACATTAAATAATGATGCTTTATCACATCTGATAGTAAAAAAGTGTAAAGTACTGAAACATACTAAGATAGTAAAGTAGAAATAAAGCTCCCAAAGAAACCTATCAACAGTATTGTCAATGGAAACACTCAAATTATTATTTCTAAAACTTTTTTCTAACATACTGTCCAAGAGTCTTCATGTTTAGGATTATATGTCAAAAATGTAAAGACTCTAGTGTATTTGATCACCAGATTTTAGTTTAGTGACTTCAGGTCCAGCCAGTTCTTCATGATATAAAACGTTATGCCATGAAATAGTTATTAGCACATTTAAATCTATAGTATCCAGACGTTTAAAGGGAATATGTAATATAGTAAACTCTCATAATATAATGCAAGGAAGCTAGTTTGTCTTTTTTTTATTATTGCTAGGGAGAATAGATTTATCTTCCAGAGTTGTAGCCATTTTTGTGAGGATTCAAACATTGCATATTTTGTTCATTTCTTGAGTATTTAGTAGTAGGTTGCGGTCCTGCCACCACTGTAGTATCATACTGAAGTATTTTCCTGAATTTATTTTTATTATGTTATGAATTAAGTTTGTGTTATTTTATTTTCAGAAGTGACCTTGGAGCACTGTCTGGTTAAATGATTTGCTACAAGTTACACAATAAGCAATTGGAGGCTGAGGGAATCAAACTTTGTACAATAGAAGCAGCTCATTAACATCTCATATCCTCATTTTTGTCATGTCCACTGTTTGCTAGATAATGTTTGGTATTCCAAAACCCTTAACTCAAACATCAAGTATGTTTGCCTTTGCATATCACACAGGAGTGCTAGTTTCTGCTAGAGTTTATCAGTGGGAGAGTTGGAAACTATGCCTTTTGTAGTGGGTGCATCTGGTTCACGGGATTCAGGATACTGATGGCTAGTGTAATGTAGAGGCCAGCTGCACACCTAAAAATCCTGAACGATTGTCTACATTAAATTATGCGTGTGTGTGTGTGTGTGTGTGTGTGTGTGTGTGTGTGTGTGTGTGTGTGTGTGTGTGTGCGCGCGCTCGTGTGTATATGTGTGTATGTGTGCACGCGTATGTGTGTATGTGCATACACACACATATCACACATTATTATACCACATACAACCTGGTATAAAAGCTGCAACTTACCCCCATTTTGCCCATTATTGCATTGTATGTACATGGAATGATGGTGTATACCCACATAGCCTTAAGAAAGTGCAACATCCTTACACTCACAAGGCATACTTGAATACTGCTGTGATGGACATTTTAGATGTCTGCAAAATTAACAACTCCAGAACTATTAGATCTAAGGATTTAATTCTGCTTGCAGTGTTGAAGGGACAGGTACATATTTCAGAGAATCTCCATTCTCTGGAATAGACTTCCCATCCAAGTGAAGCAGATCCCTTCCCTAACCCTATTCAAGTGCAGCCTAGATGGGAGATGTAGATGGGAAATCGGAAATTTACCCCTGGTCTGATACCTATGCCTCTGATGTACAGTGGCAGCCATTAAATCATGCCCTAGCTAACATCTATCCCTCAAAATTTGCTATTCTGCAAATCATAAGAAAGCAAAGCAGCATATTTCATACACAATACATCATACTTATTTGTTGATAGTACTAACTTTTATATAAATGTTTAATGTTGAAATAGTTCATTGATCATACTGGTTATAACTTACACTCTCTACAACAATTGTTCCAACATTTGTACATCAATATGTGCTTGGCAATGCTATGAATCTATTCATTTTATTTTGTTAAAACCACCTTTCTTTTATTGCTAGCTTTCCCTTCCATTTGCTATTTTGTATTTATGTATATGGAGGTTTTATATGCACGGTTAACACCATTACACTCAGACAGCTGTACGTACAATGCATATGAAAACCCACATGGATTTCAAAGCTGTAGCAGTATGGCGCAGTGGTGCAGTGGTTAAAGTTGTTGACTCACATCAAGAGGTCCTCCTGTTTGATTTTTGGCTGAAGTGCCTTCTGTGCAGTGTCTGCTGGTCCTCCCTGCATTCATGTAGGTTCCCTCCGGGTGCTCTGGTTTTCTCCCACATTCCAAAGACATGCATTTAAAGCACTTCTACCCACATCTCTGCTGAAAATGGGCTCTGTCCCAGTCTGACTTTCCCAGTAAACAAATGTTAAATAAATAAATTCATATGACCCAGTTTCTGTTGCTGTAGAATATTTACATAGCAGCACCAACTTGATGTTGATATATTGTGCCGTGCATCAAAAAATAATAGTAAATCTCACTTTATAAACAATATGAATGTTGTATCTCAATTATCGATTGCATGATCTTTGCATACCATCATCTTGAAGGTGGAACAATAAGCATATCCTTAATGGTTCACATATCCTTAAACTCAGCTATAGCACAGTCTATACATTTATACACAGGTTAACTTCTTTTGAATTACAGACAGAAACATAATGACTGAATTTTCCAAACCATTCATAAACTTCCCTTAAAGTTTGTCACACCTTTTATTATTTTATATAACTTATTTAAATCTCTGCAAAATGATGCCTACTTTACTCTGTTTTAATTGGACCAGGACTTGACAGAGGTTAAGATAAGTAAACTAAATACTCCTTATATGAGGTAACAGTCAATATTTGCATAATAAGCATTTATGTTTAGTGTGTTTATAAGCCCAGTTAGATGAGATAAATATTATCCCTGGGAAACCAGGGCACCCGGTTTTGAAATTAGAATTATGCAAACATTTAAATCTTTACTTTTTTGTTTAAAACATAGATTGATTATAGTCTCTTTATTTTCTGCAGCTTCACAGTTCCAATATGAAACATTCCCCGGGATTCATGAAGCTTGGCCAGACGCAGGAGTAGCATCGGCGGTCTAATGCCAAATATGGCTGCCAAGTGATTAAGGTATGAGCTGTTTCCACGTGCACTACTAGTGTACGCCAGAGCTGTGCAGCTCCCGGTGCATGTATGCTAATTACCCCATGCGCAGCAGTGTAGCATGCAAATGAAGGTATATGGCGATTTATGAAGTGGTGCAGGCATAGCGTAAGCATGCAGAAATGTAAACCAAAAAAAATGGTTTACATTTTTTCAAACATAAAATCGGAGCCATGAAAGCGGACCAAACTTATGTATTATAATGTTAATATATGCCAATGGCTAAATGTATAGCCAATGGCATAAAAAAACATGCACAACACATAAAAAATAACATTTAATGTCATGGCCACACTAATGCAAAGTAAAATCGAAGTGCATCGGTGCGCAAATGAGATCACAATGAAAATATATTTAGATGTCATAAAACTGCAATGTAACACAATTCATGAATTCCCCATAACAGTCAATGGCATGCATGATACACCACAACCATGGCGCAAGGGTTGCTAAGGGTCTGTGACAGTGTTCTGTGTGGTAACTAGGAATTAATAGTCAATGCCATGCAAATGAGGCAAGTAATACTGAATCACAAAATCCCCACCGGCGTAAGGATGTACCATACAGCGTAGCAGTACAACACCGAGGTGTGGCCTGGAGATAAACATGACATCAAGAGAGGGGTGCGCCACCTTAGTTGTAAGCACATTGGAGCATTGCTAATCCGGGTTGCCTGTTGCTAAGCAAAGCCGCAGGATAGGGGTGTGGAAGTAGCCATAACTTTGCTTAGCTGAGAGCACACGAGGTAACCGAAAGTGCATGTGAAAGTGGATGAAAACGCACTCAAAACCCGGTAAACAGCTGTGCACGGCGAGCACCATAGCTGAAACAGGAAGGATAGGGGAAGACAATAAGGAAATGCTGCAGCATGGTAATTGGAGTACAAATGAGTAATTAACACCTAGAATCTCACAGTGGGCCACTGACAACAGCTAACAAGGCTGCTAGCAGCTACCTGCAGAACAGGAAATGGGAGGTGACATACTGCAAAGAAAAGAGAACTGTCACAGCAGAACAAAGCAAACTTGCAGTAGATCAGCTACATAACACATTTTGCAACACAATCCTGGGTTGGGAAAGTACAAAACAAGAAAGCAGGCAGCTGAATACATGCCTGACAATGGGAGGGGAATCGGGTTGAAAAGTGAAGTAAAGGGCAATAGATGAATCATGGCAGCCAATCATACGTCAACAACAAAGGCCCCACAATAGCAGTACCTGCTGTAAAACCCATAATTAAGATACCCTGCAGCTGGAATTGCACATACACACCCAATTACACCAGCATCATCCATTGCACAATAGTATAAAGTGTAAAAGCCCCACACACACACTTGTGTATTCCCAGACACTGCACCATTGGTGTATACAGATGGGGAACTTTTAATATGTACATGTTAGGGGCTGCCATAGCTTTGATTCACCAGCATGTGTTGGAGACTGATGGTGGTGTGGAGGCTGATGCTGACAACCATCTCAGGCACAGGAGGAGGAGAGTGTTCAGACCCAGGGTAACCTACCAGGGGCTACATGATCTGGAGATAGTAGACCTGTTACAGGGTGGACAGGGACACCATACAGCAACTTGTTGAGCTGTGCTGGCCACGCCTTAGAGCTAGAAATAACAGAGGGGAACCCACCCCAGTGGACACGAAGGTATGTGTAAGCTTCAGAATACTAGCCACAGGTACCTTTCAAAGGCCAACTGTGGATATCATGGGGATCTCACAGGCATCAGCATCCAGGGTACTCCACCAGTTCCTGGATGCCATGTTACCACATGCCAATGAGCACATATACTTCCCCCGAATGCAGGAGGAGTTGGCCAGCAATATGCGTCTCTTCCACCCTGTGGCAGGCTACCCATTGGTACTGGGTGCAATAGACTGCATGCACATACACATCAAGACACCAACTGGTGAGCAGGGTAGGCACTACATAAACCACAAGGGATACCCCTCCATCAACTGCCAGGTCATGTGCAATGCCCAGGGCATTATCATGGATGTGTGTGCTGGCAGCCCTGGAAACTATCACGACTCCCACATCTGGCATGCCTCACAGCTGTATCAGGTATTTGTCAGGGGGGATATCCCATATGGCCACCTGGTGGGGGATGCTGGCTATGCACTGGAACCGTGGATGATGACTCCCATTAGAAATGCACACACAGCCATGCAAGAACGCCATAATGAGGCACACGCAGAAACCAGAATCATCATAGAGCACGTGTTTGGGATGCTGAAATCACGGTTCCATTGCTTGGACATATCTGGTGGAGCCTTGCAGTACTCTCACATCTTCATAGTATGTGCCATGCTACACAATATGATCCTGCGGAAACAGCTGCAGCAGGGACAGAATGGTGAAGGCCCTCACAGCCCACCACCATTGCAAAGGGCCCCTCAGGCACAGAGGGACTCAGACCATGAACACCCTGTGCCAGCCCCAGTAGGCAGATGGAGGCATGCCAAGTATGCCCATGCCTTGACAAAGAGGGAACGTATAGCACATGCACTGACAGTGTAGGCATCTATGGACTGACACCCTTCTCCACCTGCACACACAGCAAACATGGATGGCACAAACACACACGATCACCTGTTAATTGTCATGTATAGGTGATCTACTGTGTGCATCCTACATAGGCAGCCCTCAACTATTGTACACACAACTGCCATTGGCACAAGGTAAGTCAATACCTGAACAGTAAATTAAGCTATCAGCATGTGTCCATACTGTATGCATAGGTTCATAGATACATAGGTAGGTACATGCCTAACTGCCTGAGGCCAGTCATAAGCATAGCCAAAAAGTGTCTGGTGTTATCACCCCATTGATTAACTAACTGTCCCTCTGTGGAGCAGAGCCAATTGCAAGAACTCTGGGGTGTAGCCACTGTTCCCCACCCACTCTGCAAGGATTCTCTGGAGTGTTAGTGAGGGGTTTTGTATAATGTAATCAGGGATATACTTCCAAATACTGGGGAGTACCTGTGACAGGAATCTGTCACTCCAGCATTTTCCAGTTATGGTTGTGGCAAGGTGTAGCTCATTACAGTGTGTGGCTCACTGTGACATGGATGCCCTTAGGTGGAGCATATCCATTAAGCCTGACTTGGACACGGCTTTGTTGGCCAGCAAATATCATCCCTGAGTAAACGAGATACCACTGAGTAATGCATAAGTTTATGCAGTCTGGCAGCATAGGACACTATCCCTCTATGCGAGGTACATTTGTGGCTCTTCCAGCTGTCAGATGTGTCTTCTGAGGTACATCCAAAATGGGTTACCATACTCGATGATGGGATTGATGACTGATGAGTAAGGAGGCACAATAACCTAAGTTTGTTTAGATGTGAACCCTTAAGTAATCAGATGGCCTACATAGATGGATGTCCTAACTACTTTGCACATATGACTGTCAAAGGAGAGATCACTATGTAATGTAGTCCCCACATACCCATTACATCATCTGAATTATACTGTCTGCCATTCATGTATTAATATATGTGTGTGTAGTTTCCCAAAATGGAATGACCATGCAGTATGTGGCCTTTAGCTGGAGGCCATCACTCTGACACCCTGTGTTGGTCTATGTGAGGCCCCTTGAAGGACGTCTCTGACAGCTGGACTGCCAGTCTGTAGTAATCACCGAACACGGCCTGCTGTAGTCCACCTGTGTTAGCCTGCACCTCTGAGAAGAATATGGCTAACAGTAGGGGTCCCAGGACTGAGTCATGTGGGACACCAGTTGTTACTGGTCAAGAGTTGGACTTGGAGGCTGCTAGGCTTACCATGTGGGTTCTGTGTGTAAGCCTGTTGGCAAACCAACCGGTGATGTATGGGTGTAATTATTGGCTGGTGAGTGTAGAAATAATACCTGAGTAGGGAATGATGTCAAAATCCTTGGTGAGGTCCAGGTAGTATGTGTGAACTAACACACCCCACACCTAAAGTCTAGGTGGCTGTAAGATGTCAAACTGGTTCAGTAGGCATGATTTGCACTCAGTCAAGGTGACCTGGGTTGGGTCATGTGTCTGGGGGTTACCATTGTCTATGTTCATGAGTGCCATGAGCATGCACTCCATAGCTGTGCAGATCAGACTACTCAGGCCTATGGGGTGGTAGTTACCATGGTCAGTTGTGTCACCACCTTGGTGGAGTGTAATAGCTGTTGCCATGTGCCAGTGAATGGTCATGTAGCCTGTGTAGAGGCTGATGTTGAATTGCTATATTAGGTGGGGGGCCCTTTGTCTTGTAGTGTCTGCAGGATGCAGTCTGGGACACCATCTGCCTCCACTGATGCTCTGTCATGCCGTTTGAAAGGGCCATTACAACCTGTATGTCACAAAAGCCTGGGATACTGTACAATTTGGGTATTGTTTTGGACCCAGTAGGGGGTGAAGCTTGCTCCGAATGTATCATCAAGTGTGTTGGGGATATCAGTAGGGTTGGAATATTCAGTGCAACATTGCACCAGCACAGTGCAAATCTGTATGTTAATGCTTACATCCTTGACATAGCCAAAGAAGCCTTTGTGGTCATATTCCAAATCCATGCCTGTTTAACTGTGGATGTCAGCCTTGGGTGATTACGAGTAGCATAAGTATCTTGCTAACACTGGTCACGGACGTCTGCATCTCTTGGGATTTGCTGTTGTTCTGGGCTACTGTACTACTTCTGTTGTATAGCCTGTATAATGCAGGGGTTCAGCAGACTGGTATCCTTGTGTAGGAGTAGCTAGTCCTGATTTATCATTGATGGCACTACCCATACATATTAGTAGGTGCTTATAGAGTTCATTCGTAATTCTGTCTGTATCTTGAGCAGTGTCATCCCTGAGCATGGGGGCTGTGAACCCTCCCACCTCTGCCATTAGTACTGTGGATTTAGCTGTAGGAAAGGTATTCACTGTGTGTTTCTTGTGTGGGGGAGATGGTTGGGAGTAGAAATCATCAGTGAATAGTTCATGGTCAGATCTAAACAGTGACCGGTTTACCTCTGCTGTAGTGCACCTGTTGCACATGTCAGTGATTACCACTTCTAGTATGTTTTCACCCCTCATTAGTCCATCTACCAGCTGATACAGGCCATATGAGGTGATAAATCCAAGGAAGTGCTAGGCCTGGAAGTGCATACTGGAGTAGGTTATCCAGTTAAGTGTAGGGTAGCCGACATTGATCAATAACAGGGTGTCTGGTAGGACTGTCATGTTTACCACTGTCTCAAGATAGTTGTAGTGGTGCTCCTGGGTCATGGAGGGTTATCTGTAGCAGTTCACAGTTTGCATTGCAGTTGTGGCTGATGTTAGCTGAAAATGGAAGATCACAGAGGTATCATGCTGCCCCACTAACTTGGAGGTGTAGGTATCCCCGATGAATATGGATACACCCCCTCCATGTCTGTGCCAGTCCATGTACAGTGGCTGAAATGTGTGTTATGGGTTGTAGTCTGGTAGTGCCAGTGTGTTCACAGGAGCCTTATACAGGTCCCAGTCATAGAACAGATGTAGATGTTGTCCATACTGAGGCGTGCTGTGAGTGCGTGCATGTTGTGAGCACTACCCCTGGTATTGAGTAGCCTAACCCTCATTGGTTCCACTATTGTGCAGTTCATGGAGGTGAGATCCACCTCTGACACCTGCTTAAAAATGGCACCATGGGTGCTTCAATAGCCTTGGCCAGCATTCCAAAGCCTTAGGCTGACACATGCAAGTTTGTATGGAATTGTTGCAGGCATGTATCCCATCTGTGCTTGTGTCCCATCTTTCCTGTAGGTAACTTACTGGTAAGCAATACAAAGCCTAAAACCTATACATGTCCACTAGCTTCCAAGATAGGCTTTTGGTGTGATTATGTATCAGTAGTCTGTATGCTATTGCTGTACTTAACTGTTGTCTGACTACATGGTGAATCTACTCTGTATATTGTGATCAGAAAACTCTGTATAATCACATATGATGGAGATGGCCTGTACTGTAGAGGTTCACAAATAGATAGTAGGCTATCTGCCCAAGGGCATTTATAAGCATGGCTACAGTGTGGTGGCTTTACCTGCACCATTGAAGAAGTAACTGAGCCTCTGTCAAGCATAGCCAATGAAGTGATTCCAGGCAGAGTTGCTGGAAGCTGTTGAAGACTGGTGTGCTGTAGGGTGATAGGGGCACATAGTGATCTCAAAAGGGCATGTTAACATGACAAACCAACAGCATTCAATTTCCCCAACAGGTCTTGTAGCTGTAGAAATGGAATAGCTCCCCCACACCCTGGCTATATGTGTCTGGGACACATGATCCCAGGGATGTATATACTGTTGGCCAGTCACACATCAAGGTTTCCCCTGAAGTGTGTCAGTGAGTGGCTATGCCAAATGTAGTTAGGATGTTAATGTAGAGTCTCCCAATTCATGTGTCATGTCTGTATTTCGATAAGCTCAATGGGTGTGGGTGGCTCTGCCTGTTGCGTAGCCAAGCTTACACATAGAATTCATGGACATAGGAAATAGGCAGAAGGAACGTGAATGTCAATAGTGTAATGGCTCCAGCATTTGCACAATGTCTATGCAGTCCTGGTTCAAATCCCAATAAAGTCAGAGATGATTTACATGTTACATAGTATACCTTATCCACAGCTTGCATATATAGGTAGTATTCCACAGAATAATAAACATTTGGAACACACAACCGCTGAAATGTGCGTTAATCACCCTTGCACTACCAGTACCTGCTCTGAGAGGTAAAATTACCACTGCCAGGATTAGAACACGCAACCATGTACAAAATCTTCACAATAACCTACCACTAAGCTACCTGAGATGTACCAACGGCAGTTGTGTATACTGACAGAATAAAACACAAAAGGTAGGAATGTGTGGAAATAGGACAAACTGGCATGTACCCAATGAAAGGTGTATGCTATATATATATATATATATATATATATATATATATATATATATATATATAGAGAGAGAGAGAGAGAGAGAGATGTCAATATATGGGGATGTACATATATATGTAGATATATAGATAGGTTAACAACATCTACATAACCATGGCAGTACATATAAATGGGATACCTACCAAATACCGACTGCTTAACATACCGACATGCATAATCACGAGGCTTAAAGTCAGAAAGACCACAGTACCGAAACACCAGAAGAGTGAGGTTTAAAATCCCAATGTTAAGGGACATTTAGTCAGTGCTTCTGGTGTTGCGGTTCAGGTAGGTTACTGTGTGTAAGTGTGTTTTGAGGGCTGTAGTGTGTGTAAGTGTGTGTTCTGAGTGTGGTGTGTGTTTCTGGGGGACTGTAATGTGTGGGTGTAGGATTGCTTTGTGTGTCTGTGCAATCTTGGAGGTAGAATATTAAAGTAGGGGGGTGTGGGGGGTGTAGCCACCCACATGGGGGGTGTAGGGGGGCTTGCCCACCTGCTCATACGTAATGTAGGATGGTTTGTTTGGATGTGGTGGGTAGCAGTGTGTCTTTGTGTGCGTGTTCCATGTTTGTGTTACTTTTGCGAGTTAGACTGTCGCTATCGGTAATGTGGGGTATGGGAGTCTGGGCCCGGTACTGTGAGCGTCGGAATTTTGTGCGTTCGGGATTCCATAGGTATCCCATATACAGTGGTTGAGTGTTCATATATGAGTATAACATGGACCATAGCAATCACACATTCCGCCATGACCAAATTTTATGAAAAAAGGATATGGAGAGTATATGCCTATACACTATTACAAATATGTGCTATGGACATGAGCCAATGATAGGGTTACCACATGTCCCACTTTGTGAGGGACAGTCCCTCTTTGGTCGGTTGTGTCCTGACCAAAAATATTACATGTGGCAAATGTCCTGAGATTGTAGGACATAATTATGTCCCATATGTAATGTAATAGTTGCATACAATAGTTCTTTCTGTATCTAAAATACATACATTTTACAAGAAACAGGATAAGCAACTAAACTGATACAAGAATAAGCTTATATTTAGGCAAAAAAGGAAAGTTCTATCCCTTGTACTGACCATGGGTTTGTGTCGGCCTGTAAAATCTGATGTGTGTCTCGAAAATGTCCCACTATGGCCATTTGAAAAGGTGGCAACCCTAGCCAAAGAGGGTCAGTCATGTTACATTTTACAATACTTCGAAAATAAAGACAAATATACTTCTTTTTCTCTTTCAGTGGTTTTTATTAACTACAGCACACACGTGCGGGAGCCTCATGGAAAGTTCCAGGGAGACTCCCAGAACAAAGGAATAAACAAGCTTATATACTGGTGATATTGCTGACAGTATAAAAATAGAGAAATGAACCAATTAGACCATTATACAGGACAATTAACCTATCAAAGGTTTACCCATAAACATAAGACAATTTACATCATCATAGCTCTGGGCAAAGAAGGAAAATCGGATGCATTTCCATAAAAGGCACATTTCCTGCTTTCAGGCAGACTCTTGCTTTTTAGCATTTTTTCGTTGCTCAGAGTTCATTCAAAGTTCATAGTAAACAATACGTTTTAATACATACAGACTGTCACATACTCAATTCTCTCAAACACATGCTTTGACTGTTCATATTCTACATTCCCCCATTTGATGCTGCGTAAGCATCATCACTTAACCTATCATACATTTGTCCCAATTCTAGCATAACCATGCTACTGGTCTTTTCATTATTTGTAGACATTGTCATTTTATTATCCATATTTATAGTTGCAGGCATATAAAAATTAGGCACTTTTTTCACAGTTTTTGAAGACATTAATTTTAAGATCAGTGCTTTGATTAGGAATAGAACAAGAAAAGCAACAATTGCTAATACTGCAATTAATAAAATCAGCTTTAACAGTCCACCTCCCCAACCTGAGAATAGGTTGGTTAACCATGCCCACGTTGAACCATCAGCCTCCTTGTCCTTTGAAAGTTCAGAAATTCTTTGTATCAGTTTAAAATTACTTTCAATTTCGTGCTGATTATCAGGAATAAATGTACAACACTCCTCCTGGATTAAAGTGCAAGTTCTTCCTTTCGCTGCTAGGGTGAAATCGAGGGCCATACGATTTTGGAGTACTACAGCCCTCATAGCAGTCAATTCATCAGTCACTAATTCTAAGGCAGAAAATGTAGCATTGCTTAGTATTGCAAGCAATTTAGATAGATTTCTCAGTTCCCAAATTGATTTCACTGCTCCGTATGATGGAATTATACCAGCCCATGATATGATGTCATCATCCAAGTCCATATGAGACAGTCCTTTGGTACTAGCATGAGATAAGTCATGGTGATAGATCCATGAAGCATCAACTCGACCTACAGGATTGACAGGCTTTTTAACCTCTCGAACGTTTTGAATTTTTCCTTTAGGTAATGCAGATACGTGTCGAATAGCTGGAACAAGATAGCCCAAGAAACAACTACCAGACCAGTCTCCTGGTAGCCATTTATATGCTTTCCTTCCACACACAAAATAACAATTTTTTACTTTAATGGTGATGTTGATAGACTTAAAATGATCCCCGGCATCCTGCAGTCCTTGGAATATTTTCGAATAAACAGTTTCTATTTTCTGGGAAAAGTTAGCTATAGAGTCTTTAACAAGTCTTTTTACAGGTGAAAAGTCTGTTACACAACCTGAATTGTCTGCAGTGCAGTTATATGCCACTGTTTTGTTACAATGGCTCTACCCGACTCTGGTTTTACCAAGTTTTTGAAAACACACAGTTCTGTTTTGACGGAGGGACAACTGTAATGCTATTTTGTCTTTTGAAATGACATTTGATGCATCACAGATCAAATTTGTCCAGGTTTTTTTAACTCCTAAAGGGACTATATTTAGCATTAATCCCCCATGAACAGTAGGAATAGCTGTGCAAACCCAACAGTCTGAGACGTTGAGGGATGATGCATATGCGTACTTAATGGCTTGATAGGTGTTGAAAGGTGGATACCATACAGCTCGTTTGGTATGAGTAGAAGAGGAAGCAGGAAATAGAAATGGCCACAGTAAAAATAGCAAAACAACAAGAATAATCACCAAAATCGTTATGCAATATTTTTGTGGAAATGTTGGTTGCGCTCGATGAGTTTGTGTAATTGGATAAACTTTAGGCATTTTCAGGTGCTGATACAGTATGACTGTGAGTGCGAGTAGCAATAGGTGGAGAATCTGGACTAACAAAAGGTAAAGGTTGCTGATCTTTATTTTTATTTTATTTATTTTACATTTGTTAACCGGGCTGGTCTAACTGGATATATTTCCATTTTCAGTAGAGGCCCGGGGAGAAAAGCTCCACAGGAAGACATGGACGGAATACAACAAAAACTAACAAATCTATAATAACAAAGTTATCAAACGGATTTTTAAAAAAATAGGTAGGTGTTTTACTCAAGACCATAGTAACTAATTCTATTTAAAGATATAAGCCATAAGTTACCATAATTTCATCATTGGAGTAAATTAGAGAGAGTGAACTAGAGAAAGCAAGAGATGAAGGAAAAGAGAGAACATTTTGCAACACAAAGTACAGAATAGAAAGATATGTATTGCTAGAGAGAGAGAGAGACAAATAGCCGTGAGGAGGAGAAAGAGCCAAGAAACTTTTTAATCAGGTTTAGAGCAGGAACATATCCAGTGGTTATTAAGGTGAACTTTTAGTTTTTGTTTAAACAGTGCAGTAGAAGCAATTGAAGTAAGTTCGGGAGGAAGTTTATTCCAGTGTTTCCCAATGGCATGGGAGAAAAGGGAATCACCAGCAAGGTTATTAGATTTAGTTGAGGTAACTAGCAGTTTGCTAGAAGAGCGGAGAGAGTTCAGGTTTGAGTAGGGGCTTAAGAGGTTAGATAGAGCAGGTGTATTAAGAGGTTGGTAAAAGGCTCTTTGGACAAACATAAGTTGGGATAGAAGCAACGTATTTGTCAGTTCGAGCCAGTTAAGTTGTTGCAGATTCTGACAATGGTGGGTTCTAAATTGTTTTCCAGTAACAAATCTAGCTATGTTGTTGTAGGAGGTAGATAGTTTAGAGAGATTGTTTTTCTTAAGATTGGTGTAGATAGGTGAGGCATAGAGAAGTGTGGAAATAAGATGTGAGTGGGCAAGATTCACTTTTGCTGGGAAGGTTAAAAAAGTTTTGATTCTATATAGAGAGCCAAGTTTCCTGTTTACAGATTTAATGGTATTGTTGATATGAAGGTCGAAGGAGAGATTGTTATCAATTGTGACACCTAGCAATTTGGTAGTAGAATCAGGTGATATAATGGTTCCATTATTAGACACAATGGAGAAGTCAAGTGTGGGGATCTGGTAGTAGGTTTAAAGAGAAGTAGTTTGGTCTTTTTGCTTAGGAGTAGACATCGCTTTAGAAACCAAGTTTCAACTTTAGAAAATACAGCTTGAGTGTTAGTTTGAAGTTCAGAAATGGATTTAGCAGAGCAAATAAGTGTGGAGTCATCAGCATATTGAATGCAGATAGCCTCAGGAATGGCTACTTGTAAGTCATTTATAAAGAGGGAGAAAAGAAGTGGTCCAAGAATAGAGCCTTGGGGACACCAAGGAGATTGGTAGAAGAGATGAGAGTTTGTTATCCCAGAGGACAGCTTGTTTCCTGTTAGTGAGATATGAGCTGAACCAGTGGATAGTCTCAGGTGCTAAGGAAAGAGATTCGAGAATTTTTAGAAGGAGAGAGTGGTTGACCATGTCAAAGGCTTTGGACAGGTCAATGAAGAGAGCAGAAGACAGGACATTATTGTTGCGATTATTGTTAATAATATCTGTGAAGGAGAGCAGAGCAGTAGTTGTGCTATGATAAGGCCTAAAGCCATGTTGACAGTTTGTCAGTATTTTATTTTGTAGAAGGTGATTCATTACTTGATGGTGGACACATTTTTCCATTATTTTAGCTAGAGGTGACAATAGAGCTATGGGTCTATAGTTAGAATGTTCAAAGGAGTTTCCTCCTTTATGTAATGGTATGATGTAAGAGATTTTCCATACATCAGGGATGGATTCTTCATTTATGGTCCTATTAATGAGAATTGATATGGGATAAGCTATTTCAGAGGCTGCTTAACTCCTTGAAGGAATTCAGAAGGAAGCTGGTCAGCAGAGGGGTGCAAGGTTTAAGTTTGAGAATGCATCTCTGTATAAAGGTAGTGGAGATGGGTTGAAGCCTAAAGGTTGGTAGTTTGGAGGAAGTATGGTCATGAATGATGGTATTGTCACTGGATAGATGGGAGGCCAAGGAATTTATCGTATTAATGAAGAAAGAGTTGAAAGTGTTGGCAGTATCAAGGGGAGGAATTGTATCAGACCCAGAAGGGGGAGGGGTGGTAGTCTGTCCAGGGTGAAGAAGTTTATTTAGGGTTGACCAGAATTTCTGAGGATTATTGTGATTCACTTGCTGAAGATTGCTATAATAGTTCTTTTGTCAGAGAGGATTGATTTTTTGGTAATATTTCTCAGGTGTCTGAAAGTCTGTTGGTCTATGGGAGATTTGCTAGTTCTCCATTTTACCCAAGATTTGTTTCTAAGTGACATTTTTTGTCTAGTTTCTTTTGTTAGCCAGGGGGCTGGCCTAGCCTTAATTCTAATAGAACGTTTTGGTGCATGATAATCAAGAATAGTTAGGAATGTGTTGTTAAAGAAATTAACAGCTTCTTGAAGAGGAAGTGTTTTTAGTGGGTTCCAGTTACAAGCCTTTAGTTCCGTTTTAAAAGGGTTGGGTTAAAGAATTTGAGGTTACGAGGGTCCTATATATAGGAGAGTAATTAGAGGTATTTTTGTCTAATAATATAGGTTAGGTTGTGGTCACTAATGTTATCAGGTAGCTCCAGACTGATATTTGATTTGAGGTTTGTTTACCAAAATCCAATCAAGAATACTTTCTTTGTTATTAGTTTTGTTAATCCTAGTAGTGGTGTTAATAGTTTGAGTGAAGCCATGGAGATTAATATGGGATGCTGGGTTGTTTGTGGATATTGAGGACCAGTCTAAGTTGAGGTCTCCTAGTATAATGGTTTCTTGTGGGTAGGTGGATGAGGCCCAACTGAGGATATCTTCTATGGTAGTAGAGTTATTTCCAGGGGTAGATATAAACAGATGATATAGATGGATTTTTGAGGTTAAGTTGCAGCTTTGAGATAAGAAGTTCGGTTTTATTAAATCCAAGGTTCTCATAGGGTACTAATGTTATTTTAGTTCTGTTTTGAACAATAGTGCTACTCCTCCACCTTTTTACCATTGCGTCGAGTCTCAGGATATTGTAGCCTGGTGGTAAGATTTCAGTGTCTTTAGTAAAGGGTTTTAACCAGGTTTCTGTTAAACAAAGAATGTCAAAGGAGTGGTGGTCAAGAAGAGAGTGGAGTAGGGTTATTTTGTTATTGATGCTTTGGATATTAAGGTGTCCTATGAGTAAAGTATGTGTGGTGGAGGTTGGTGATTCAAGAGAAGTGTGTAGAGAAACAGGTGTGGCTTTAGCTGAAAAATTAGAAGGACCAGGGTTGGGGTGGATGTCACCATCTATCAAGGTAGATTGGTTGTATAGCAAGTAGGATTTGTTAGGGAAGTATAGAAAGTACTTAGGTTTTCTAATCAAGAGGTTCTGACGGGATTACCTTATTGATATGTGATATGTGAATCTAGGTGGGTGAGCCTTGTAGCCGAACTGCTGAAGAAGTGGTCAGTAGAACCAGGAATGGCCCTTTCCAGCGTGGTTGAAGAGCTGTTTTTCGAGAAAATGACTTGAAGTATACCCAGTCTCCTGGCTGTAGTGCCGAGGACAAGAAAGGATCAGGAGTTTGCTGAGCTGCTGCTACCTGGCGATGATGAAACTGTAAAAAAGAAACAAGAGAAGTGCAATACAGGAGAATATTATGATCAAATTCATCATATTCAGAAAAGGGCGATGGTGGAGTGATGGGCATATGCATAGGGTGGACCATGAGGATTTTATGAGGAGAAAGACCTTTAGTAGGATGTACTTGAGCTCTCATAGAGAGCAAGGCTAGAGGTAGGGCATGTACCCAAGTTAGACCCGTTTCAGTAGTAATTTTAGCCAGTCTTGTTTTCAGTGTCTGATTCATTCGTTCAACAATACCTGATGCCTGTGGTCTATATAGGCAATGAAACTTGAGAGTGATGCCTAACATTTTGCAAAGTGAATTAATTAATTGAGCAGTAAAATGTGCTTCACGATCTGAATATATTTGACAGGGAACACCAAAACGAGGTATTAATTCATAACAAAGTTTCTTAGCAATTGAAATAGCATCATTGTTGACACATGGGTAGGCTTTTAACCACCCAAAAAAACCATCGATAACAGTTAAAACATATTTGAAATGAGCACAAGGTGGAAGTTCAATAAAATCCCATTGCAAAGCGCAGAATGGCCCAATGGTTTTGGCAGTGGTTGTGTGGGAGCCATTGTGCCTTTTGAAATGTTATACTATAAACAAGTGGAGAACATGCTCAAGAAATGCTGTACAGAATCAGAAAGTCCTGGGGCAAACAAATCCTTTTGGATTTGTTTTATACTGCACACTTAATAGCAGAGAAAAAATGCATGCCACTTACCTTAAAACAAATGAATGAGAGAAATGATAACTTCCGTTCTTGCAAAAAAAAAAAAATTTTTTTTTTAAATCTTTAAAGCAGACAGGCAGAGAGATGAAAGAAACACTGCAAAAACAGAAAAAATTGTTATGGGTCCTTTTATTAGCAGTATTTTTTCCACTTCCTGACCGCTGCAGCTTGTTTCCAATTCTGATCTGAGTCACGGCACCAATTGTTACATTTTACAATACTTCGAAAATAAAGACAAATATACTTCTTTTTCTCTTTCAGTGGTTTTTATTAACTACAGCACACACGTGCGGGAGCCTCATGGAAAGTACCAGGGAGACTCCCAGAACAAAGGAATAAACAAGCTTATATACTGGTGATATTGCTGACAGTATAAAAATAGAGAAATGAACCAATTAGACCATTATACAGGACAATTAACCAATCAAAGGTTTACCCGTAAACATAAGACAATTTACATCATCATATCTCTAGGCAAAGAAGGAAAATCGGATGCATTTCCATAAAAGGCACATTTCCTGCTTTCAGGCAGACTCTTGCTTTTTAGCATTTTTTTATTGCTCAGAGTTCATTCAAAGTTCATAGTAAACAATACGTTTTAATACATACAGACTGTCACATACTCAATTCTCTCAAACACATGCTTTGACTGCTCATATTCTACAGTCACCAACACAACTCCAATGACTGCAAATACCTATGACAGAAATACACAGCTTTCATGTAACAACACTTTATTACATTCCGATGTATTGCCGAAATGATTCAAGGACTAGCATCACCTACAGGAACCAATTAACAGTGCCTTAATGAATCAGCCTGCAATTACCATAGTATTAGTCCACTAAAGGATGGGTGTTCAAATAGGGAAGGAACCCTCACGCACAAATCGATTATGTATAAAAGCAGTTCCTACACACGTGCATCTGCTTTGTACACCCACCAATATCACCCCCACACCCACAAAAATTACAATACAAACTGTAATAACATCACAAATCATTCACTCACTGTATGACATCTGCAGAAACCTTAACATACCTTGTCAGAGACACACTAACATGGCCCTATGTGAAATAGTTGTTGTTATACAACGGAACAGCTGCTGATGTTACAGGGTTTGTTTGCACTAATCCCGTTTCAGAGGGTTGTGTGTACACCAGGAAGTGTTACCAATTACTGATTAACAACACAGTATGATACACATGTACACCAAACCAAGGATGTCTGATGATCACACTGTAAACCACCTAACATTTCATGCATAGCCATACAGCCTTGAGCTGCCCAAACATCCTTGCCAGACTGAAACATCTGCAGAAGTATCAGGTACAAACAGACCCTGCATAACTAGCAATGTTCTGAAATATAACAGCTGTACTCACATGTAGAACAACATCTTCTAGCCATTACACACAGTCCACGGGAGTCATGAAGCTAATATATCTCTGTCTGTCTCATTATAGCTGTTGAAATACATCACAAACAACACACCCAGGCCGTCTTCCTCAAAAGTAAGGTAAAGGGACAACGCCCAAGTGGAGTACTCAATTATACACCACTGTTGCCATGGTATTGGCTAATGGAGTAGCTGCACAGCTGATGTGCATCTAATTAACTACTTTGGAACACCAATTGGTGGTCAGGATAGCACGTTACTGATATTTAACTAAAAAAGGATGGCTTATAACACATTTAAACCATCTGTATATACCAGCAGAATGTTACAAAGAAGATTGAATCACAAACTGAAAAGGATTGAAATAACAGTCAACGACACCTCGGGCTACTAATAAGGTATGTAGAACACTCAGTATGTCTGTGCATGTAGTACCTGTTCTGTAATATTTAAAGCGTACACAATGCATATATTGGGAACAGTTATCTTGTAGTGATGTATTGTTGAGCATAGTAACGCTTGTAGTATTTATGTGTGTACTGCTGTAGGGCACAAGGCAAACACCGTTTACACCACAAGGGATGCTATATAAGGGCTTTGAACCCAACTAATCCTCACCACCAGCTGCCAGTGGAAGGGTTGGTCCAACAAGTATGTGCTATAACAGGGGATAGCATATGTTGATATATTGTAACAGTAGGCATATGTATGGGTGTATTACTGAGAATAACATATTGAAGGTTGGCCTACTGTGAAATTATGATATGCATTGTGGGATATTATGCCATTAACTGTGTAATGTACAGTATTGTAGGCAGATATGTATTACAGGTTACTTAGCATTACTATTATGTTAGGCAAACATTAGTTATATCTATTGGCATTTACAATACACAATAACAGGATACATATGACTTGTAGTGTTTAACAGCATGATAGCAAAGTAAAATGGAAGAGCTAGTTAACTATCCATGCACATAAGACATGTAATAAGTTCAAAGGTAGGTACTAGGCTGTTTTCCCATGGGTATTTATAAGCCTAGCTAGAGTGTGTTGGCTTCCGGCACCCCCTTAGGTGAGATCCCTGTGCCTCTGAACACCAGTGCCATTAGTTCCCTGTGCCTCTGTCCAGCAGAGCCACTGCAGTGATCCCCGGGGTACATGTCTGTCTCCCATCCACCTGTCAAGGTTTCTCTTGAAAAGTGCTAGTGAGGGGCACTGCCTGATGTACATTGGAATCATGTTGCAAAGCATGGGGAGTCTCTGGGTCATGGAACTATCCATCCAGCACGTCCTAGTCATCATTGTGGTTAGGTGTATATCCCTAGAGCATGTGGCTATCAGGGGCGTCTGTTTAGGTGGAGCATATCCAGCAATACTGGGTTGGACATGGGCCTTTTATGTCAAGCAGACATCAACTGTGAGTACGCGATATGCAACCAAGTACAGCTGGAGTTTCTTTAGTTGGGCTGCATAGGTCATCTGTTTGAGGTCAGTAATCCTCTTGGTGTGGTATTGCTGTGGTCTTCCAAGCTGTTGGAGTTGTCTTGTAAGGTACATCCCAAATGGGGTGTTGTATCCTTCAATGGGTCTAATAAGTCATGAGTAGAGAGGCACAATGGTCACCTTTGTTCTGGATGCAAACCCATTAGAGATTAGGGTGGTCCCATAGAAGAATATTTTAACCACCTTGGCAGTATGGTTATCGAAGGAGAGACTGCAATCTACTGGAGTTCCCAGATCCCTTATTACCTTGTCTGTATGTAGGGGACTAGCACCTATGTGGTAGTCTGTGGGTAATTGGTTTTATCCAAAGGGAATGACTATGCACTTTGTGACATTCAGCTTGAGGTCATGATATTGACACCAGGTATACTTCTCAGTGTGACCCTTCTGGAGGGTGTCTGTATCAGCTGGGAAAACAATAATGGCCCCTAGTTTGCAGTCGTCTGCAAACCTTTTCAGCCAAAGCCGTCCTGTGCTTGCCTGTACCTCAGAGAAGTATATATCGAACATGAGGGGTCCTAGGACTGAGCCCTGGGGGAACGCCACTTGTAACTGGTCTACAGTCGGACCTGGGGTATGCAACTCCCACTGTGTGTCTTCTCTCTGTGAGCCACTTTGCAAATCATCTCATGACATAGGGGTTAATGTTCAGGTGGATGGGTATGTTGATAATACCAGAATGGGGAATGGTGTTGAAAGCCTTTGAGAGATCAAGGTAGGCTGTGTGGACCTCCTTACCCTCATCTAATGCCTTGGTAACTGTCTCAAAGAATTCCACCAGGTTTAGGAGGTATGGTCTGCCCTTAACCAAGGCAGACTGGGAGGGGTCAAAGGTTTGGAGGTACCCAATGTCTCTGTGACTGAGATTCATGATGATGTGCTCCATAGCCTTGCTGACCAGGCTAGTCAGGACTATAGGGCAATAGGTCCCATGGTCCATTGTGGTGCCACCTTTATGGAGTGGGATAACTGTTGCTGTGCAACATTCAGGGGGCACAAAGCCTGATGCAAGGCTATTACTGAACATGGTGCATAAGTGGGGAGCCAGAATGTTCTGAAGTTCGTGTAAAATGCAGCCTGTGGTGTTGACCGGTCCCATGGATGCTGTGATATTGGCTTTAGAGTGTGCAGCTTTTACCTGCATAGTTGTGATTACAGGGACTCTGCATTCTTCCTGTATAGATATGGGCCCTTTAGGGAGTGAGAGGGGGGAAAGGTAGCACTGATCCTATCTGCCAGGATGTTGGAAATATCAGTTGGTTCTGTAATTTTCGTGCCTTTGTGCTGTGACTCAGTGCAGATCTGGGTGTTTACATTGAGATATTTGACATAGCTGTAGAATGCTTTGTGGTTGTCATTGGAATTAGTGGTGGTTTTGTTTCTATAGCTAGCTTTGGAGGATCTTATAAGGGATCTCAGCTTCTTACTGAGGCTGACCAGGGAGCTCTTCCACACATGGGATTGTACTCTCTTTTTCAACAGTGTCTTCCTTCTGTTGTGCAGTTTGTTTATGGCAGGGGACCACCAGATTGGCTTCCTTAATTAGGAGTATAGCGTCTTGGTTCTGTTTGGGATAGCATGATCCATGCAGTCATGTAAGTGCTTATAGAGTGCATTTGTGTAGGATTCAGCAGTTGTAACTGTATTGTCCATCTGCATGGGTGTAATGAAGTTCACCATGTCTGTCTTAAGAAGCATGAAGTTGGCTTTGTAGAAATATTATACTGTGGTTCCCTTAATGGGGGGTAGGGGTGTGATGTGGATGTCAAGGGTGTTTATCTTATGGTCGGATTGGACCGACGAGGAGTTGACTTCAGGTGTGGAACACCGGTCACTCATGTTGGTAATGCCTAGGTCTAGGATATTGTTGCCCCTGGTGGGTGTGTGGATAAGTTGATCCAGGGCATTGGTGTTTATGAATTCCAGAAAGTGATGAGCTAATGAGTTGGTACACAAGTAGTTTTCCCAGTTAATGGTGGGGTAGGTGAAGTAGCCCATTATTAGGGTGTTTGGTTGAACCCTAATAATTTCCAGTACATCAAGAAAGGAGGAGTAGGAATCTTGGGGCATGGTGGGGGCTCTGTAGCAAGCTATGATTTGGATTGCAGTTTAGCCTAGAGGTAGTTGCACTTGGATAACCTCGGATGCATTGTGCTAAGCAACTAGACTGGAGGGGTGGATATCCTTAATGAATATGGTCACACCTCTGCCTTGGGTGTTCCGGTCCAGGTTACATGGCCAAAAAGTGTGCTATGTGTTCTAGCCTGGTAGTGTAGAAGTGCTGTTTGGAGCCTTGAACCAGGTCCCAGTCACTGCACAGATATCGATGTTCTCCATTACAAGGAGTGCCTCGAGTGAGTTCATTTTGAGATTTAGACTTCCAGCATTGAGTAGCATTACCCTCAGTTTGTGCTTGCCTGTTTCTGTTATGGTGGTGAATATGTTATGTGAACCTTGCCTAAAGAAGGCACTATAGGGGTAGCAAGAGCCTTAGCCAGTATCTAGAATCCCAGGGGCGACAGGTGCAGGCCATCTCTGGCAAAGCATCGTGGTCTGTCAACCATGTCATCCCAAGCAGACAGATACTGGATCCCCTTAGAATGACACCAGAAGCTTAGCTAATTGTTGAAGTCAACCATTTTGTCCTCATACTGCGGTATCTTTCTGGGCGATGGTAGAATGCTACTCAGGGCTAGGGTCATACCTGCCTGGCCTACAAGTTCGGAGAGCTCTTCCATGTCTCTTTTCAGGTCGTCCAGGGAGGTATATCTCAGGTCATTCACACCAAAATGGACAATGACAGAGTCATATTTGTACTTGTTGTGGAGTGACCTGAGTGCATGGGTTATGTGGCGGATCCTGTTACCCGACATGCAGCTGACAGTAACCTTCTCCTTGTTTAGCCTGGTGAGTGGGACATCAGTGTGCCTGACTATAGAGTCACCTATGACTAGTGTGTTGGGTACGTTGATTTGCCTTATTGGCTGTGGTTGAGTGGCACACTGACTCTGTGGGCTATATGCCATTGGGGCTATGTTGGGGGATGGAGGCTGCTTGTGTTTCCACTTTGGAGGTCTCTGTTGCTTAGACAGATTGTTATTGAGAGCCTCTGCAAATGTTTTTGTGTTACTATGTGTGGATTATGGTGGTGTAGATTCAGTGAGACTATGTGATGAGTGTGGTGTGGTGCGAATGTTTACCTTCTCCACATGACTGTCAGGGTCAGTCTTGGTTGGAGAGAGCTTTACCTCCAGTTTGGCTAGATAAGTGCATCTCTCACAGGTTACAGTGCTGGGTGGTAGGCGGACAGGTTTGTCTGTGTACATGAGGCAATGTCTACATTACCTCAAGATGTCCAGATTAATCAGATAGACAGGAGAGAACACTGGCAGCTGACCCTTGGACATGCCTGAATATAAAAGTAATTTTCCCTAGATAACTGAGGAAAGTGAGTACAAGAGCTATTTTACTCTAAGCAAGTGAGAAAAGTACATACAAAACCTATTTACCTCTAGGTAATGAGGAAGGTTAAGTGGTATAGTAATTAGTAACTTACGTAGTGCTTACAATTTCTGAACAAGTGCTGAGCATGAATAAGCAATCCAGATAGGGTCTTGGATAACAAACACACTGCCCCCCCAACAGGTATACAATCATATATCCATGTACACTACAGAGCCCCTGCACCCACAACTATGCAGGTACAAGCTGCACTCAGGCTGCATGGGACCTGTCCACATCCCAGGTTGTATCATACACATAGGGCAAAACAAGTTGCTCTCCAAATACACATCATGTAAAACAGCTTCATGTCAGGCTATGTACACATTGAATGGTGCACACCGACAAGTATCACAACCCACAAAGGGGGAGACACCACTGATAATGGGAAGTACTGCACTACTATCCTGCTGAGTCTGGTCTGAAAGGCCATAAACCTTGCTCAAATTGTTTGATGTCAGCAGTACAGATGTAGATGACCATAAGGTTGATTTCACACTGCATATCATAGCCTTGCCAGGTCATAGGACATTATCACCCATACTGTCTTCCACCTACACTCAGTATACTAGATGTACACTCCTATGTCACAGAAGTGTTTTGCAACTGGACTGCTGGCAGAACCAACACTACAGAAGGTGTCTGAATAATACATGCACATCACACCAGTGCCAGCTACAGTAAGACAGGGTTGATTCATTGTACTCCCTCTCATTGTAGTCCATACCACACAGACTAACAGAAGGCAATTGCCTATTGAAGTATGTGAATGACTATGGCCTAGGAGCAATAGCTGACTCAGAGTGCTGTGTACAACATACAGAAGGGGTTTGTGGGTGAGGTATGTGACATATGGCCACAATCTGACAGCTACATATTGCATTGTCACCCCTATGTTAATAACGCTGTACCCATGACCTAGGCAGCGGTCAACATAATGGACACTATGTGTAAGGGATGCAGCTAGGCAGTTGTCTTTTCTGTGATAGTTACGTCACCATACCTGTCAGGTAGTCGTATGTGGCAACCCTAATCATGTCAGGGTGCCATCCATGAATATAGAGATCATTGTCTAGTCATACACAACACTCAAGTGACCCATATCAGATCACATATTTCCTTTAAGGGGTATTGGCCATGTTCAAATGGCCTACACCAGACTTTCCATTCCCCATCTCCACTATGTAGCATGATGCCTACCCTGAATAAATTCATGTCCAACCCAGTGATGTTGGACATGCTACATGTACACATCCTGATCTCAAACACATACTTCATTGACATCCACCTTCCTAGTACTAGGATAACCACATGCTGGACAGATCCTTGTCCCATACACTTTACATAGTCCTGCCATACTATGCTTTCCTGTCCAGCAAAGCTGCACATCGCCCCCCCCCCTCAGACATGGTGTGATGACCGCATGGTAAATGTATCATTAACCCTGTGGATCAGTTATGTGGCACTGCTCCACCTAGCCCCAGAGACCCACCTGTCAGCTACAGCTAGGTAACCTTTCATCCTAGATTCATACATGGCCCAGGGCATATAGCCTACTAGTTGACTTTGATTGTACATGCTATAGTTGATATCCATCCCAGAAAATACCATCTGGCTAGCCAGTGTCCCATGTGTATCACATGTGCAACACAGGTGATACATGGCAGGATGATGAATTGCTGTATAGTGCCGTGTAGATGTATATGGCAAAACACTTACATGTAAAACCTTCATTGAGCAAGTCTGCAGGGTCACAGGTCATGTCCGTTAAGGCAGTGTGAGTCTTTATATGTGACATATACACAGCATCAAGGTTGGCTGCATTAATGTGGACACATCCAGCCATGTGCTGATAGGTAGGAACACCAGTACAGACAAACAGACATGGCCACATCAAGACAGCATCCACATGGAGTTTGAGAAATGTAATTAGGTGACACACACACACACACATACATGGTGATAATATCCACTCATCATTGAGTGTCACATGTGTGTGACACAAACATGTCAGTGGTGTTAGTGTCATGTAGATTTGCAAACACAACTATTTAATCATAATACATGCGATACACATGTATGCTCAGCTGTAGCTCTGTATGTCTCTGTGAGTTACTGTGGCCTGTCTCCATCATTATGTCTTCCAGGTATGCCACGTGCAAGGCTACCCCCTTATACCCGCTTGGAGGATGAGGCCCTCATCCCATACCTACATGACAATCATGATATCCTGTTCAGCCATGTGCCACAGGATGCACAGCAGTGGGATGCCCTGTGGATGGAACTTTGCAGGAGGGTTAATGATGTGGGTGGCCACAACCACACATACCAGCAGGTGCACAGACACTGTACAGACCTCATTAGATGGGTGAAACAGTGTGCAAATGCAATTGCCAGGGAACAACATGCAACAGGTAGTGGGCCACCAACCCAGCCCCCACTCACATGTACCGAGGAGCTACTGGCCAACCTGGGGACACCTGCAGAACAACATCCACAAGCTTTAGCTGATATTGTGGAGGTGGATGTCTCTCAACCACTGAGCCTGGAGTTGCCTGGTAAGTCACTACTGCACCTATAACAACTATATTCCATATAGTTGCATGTGTCACTGTACAATATGTAATGTAACATCATATGCAATGCATGTATACACACATGCCGCATACTATAGTATGCTACTTTGTGTATGCACACATGGGCATACACCATAGTATAGTCTATTGTACTGGTGTATGTGTTTTTATTTATTTATTTATTTATTTATTTGCAGTTGGTTTACCAGGATAGTCCATAGGGTCACAAAGAACCCATTTTCAATGGAGTCCTGGGGAGAAAAGCTCCAAAACAAGCAGACGATTACAGTAAGATATTTTGTTACAAATTATTATAGTTATAGTTACTATGGCCTAGTAAAAAAAAAACATTGCAAGTACAACAGACTAGTGATTAATATTCATATACTACAAAGAAAAAAATACAGTATGATAATTGAGATGTTTTTACATTCAGGGTAGGTTGCACTAAGAGGTGCATGTTATGCATTCAATATCAAAGGCTTAATACAAATGAAATCAGGATATATGAGTTAAAAGAGTAACAGAAAAAGAGGGGAGGAGATTATGTGGGGTGGGAGCAGGAGCATTCCTACTGGGATATTAGATGTGAGTGAAGAGATTTTTTGAATGAAAGGTTGTTTGAGGTGGTGCAGATGGGTGGTGTTAGGGAGTTCCAGAGGCGAGCTAGACAATAGGATAGGAGATTTTTTCCTGGGGGATGAGTTGGTTTATACAGTTCTATTAGGTTTTGGTTGTTAGATCTTAGTAGTCTATCAGGAAGGGGCATTTTAAAGGTAGAGGAAAGGGAGGGACAGAGGGAAGGGTTGAAAATGAGCTTGTGTGCAAGAGTAAGTTGTGTATAGGTAAGATGATTGGTCAGTTCCAACCATTTTAGTTTGTGGAGAGATGAATAGTGGTGTGTGGAGGACTTGTGGCCAGTAGCGAACTTGGCAATTTTGTTAAAGCAAGAGGAGAGTTGTGATTTGAGTGGAGATTGTAGGTTAGTTAGGAGTGGGGCTCCATAGAGGAGGGAGGGGATGAGAAATGTGGTGGAGAGGGTGATTTTAGTAGAGGGTGTAAGATAACGATTTTATCGGTAGAGCATACCAAGTTTTTTGTGGGTTTTTTTAATATTTAGTTGAAGATGGGAGCTAAATTTAAGCTGACTATCAATTTGGACACCTAATAATTTGGCCTCTGATACCAGTTCGATGGGTGTATTACTATGACTAGTGATAGAGAATGTACTTGTATTGTAAGAGGTGGCTTTGGAGGGGGTGAATAGCATTAGTTTGGTTTTAGATGCATTTAGTGTGAGGTGATTTTTTTTCATCCATTGTTCGGTGGTTAAGAATGCATCTTGTGTGAGCTTAAGGAGGGTAGGGATAGAGGTAGCAGAACAGATAATAGTTGAATCATCTGCATATTGGATAATGTTTGTGAAGGGGATGGAGTTGTGGAAGTCGTTTAAGAATATATTGAAGAGAAGGGGACCCAGTATGGATCCTTGGGGAACTCCAGTCAGGGTGTTACAGAATGGGGAGGTGGCTTGTTTCCATTTTACTGCTTGACATCTATTAGATAAGTAGCTAGTGAACCAATTCAGAGAGGAAGGTGACAGGTTAAGCTTAGAGAGTTTAGTCAGGAGTAAATTGTGGGAGATAGTGTCAAAGGCTGTGGAGAGGTCAAGCAGGAGGGTTGAGACAATGTGGCCAGAGTCCCATGCTTTATTCACAGTTTCCAGGAAGGAAAGAAGGGCAGTCAGAGTGCTGGGACTGGGTCTAAAGGCATGTTGTGTGGGAGTAAGTAGGTTATTGTCTAAGAGATATGGTAGGAGTTGTAAATGGATACACTTTTCCAGGAGTTTAGAGATGGGAGATAGGAAAGCGATGGGACCGAAATTGGTAATGTTATCATTGCTGCCACCTTTATGCAAAGGTACGACATAAGCCTTTTTCCAGATTTCGGGTACTAAACTTACTTGAATAGAGCGGTTGATTAGAATACTGATGGGGTAGGCAATGGCTTCAGCAGCTATACCAAGAAAGTAAGAAGGAATGTTATTGGGGGCGTTAGAGCATGGTTTGAGTTTCTGGAGGAGTTTTTTTAAAGTGGATGTGGGTACAGGTTTTAGTGAGAACAGTGGAGGCTGGGAGGACGAGGTATTGGTGGGTGGTGATGGAGAAGAAATAGGAGGAGAAGCAGAAATGGGGGTGAAGGATTGGTAGAGGAGGATGGGGGTAAAGTGGTGGGTGTGGTGGTGTTAGAGGATGAGAATGATGAGGTTAGTTTGGAAATAGAATCAATGAAAAAAGTATTGAATTGTGTAGCCAGATCTATGTCTGGAGCATTAGGGTCTGAGCTGGGGTTATCTGTTCTGCTGCAGTTAAGGAGGGTGGAGATGCCTTTCCAGAATATTTGGGGGTTAGTTTTATTGTTGTTTTGGAGTATGGAGAAGTAATTCTGTCAATCAGTGATGATGAGCTTTTTTACTTTGTTCCTAAGTGTTTTGAATTCATTATGAGTGAGGGGAGTCCTGTATTTTTGGTAATATGCCCACGCCTTATCTCTGAGGTGCATGGTTGCTAGTGTGTTTTTTGTTAGCCAAGGAACAGTTTTATTTTTTTATTATTTTTGTCTTTAAGGGAACATGGCGGTCTAGGAGGTTTAAGAAGGTTGTATTGAAGTGGGTAACTGCCTGTTCCAGGGGTAGAGTTTTTAGAGTATTCCAGTTTATTGCTTTTAGAGAGTTGGAGAAGGTAATGGGATTGAAATGTTTGTGGTAGTGAGTAATAATATAAGTGTGTGTAAGTTGTAAGGGTGAGGGAAATCGATGTGTGAATGTGGGTAAGTGATCACTAAGGGAATTGGGAAAGGTGCCACTATCAGAGAAATAATGAGGGTGGGAGATTAAAATCCAGCCTAGGATACTACCATTGTAGAGATTTTTTAAGGGCCGGGTTATGGAGTTGATCAGCTGTGAGAAATTGTAGAGGTTGATGTTAAGTGGGTTTGTGGGAGACTGTATGGAGGACCAGTTGATATTAGTGTCCCCCAAAATTATTGTTTCCATACTAATGTTGGTAGAAAGCCAGGAGAGGATGTCCTCAAGTGTAGAAGTATTGTCACCAGGAGGGATGTAGAGGAAGGCTATACATATGTGTTTATGTTTGTTAACTTGAAGTAGTGCAAGGAGTAGTTCGGCTTTATTAAAGTGGGGTGTAGGCTTGTTATAAGGAGTAACTGATAAGGAGGATAAGTATACGAGGGCTACTCCTCCTCCTTTTTTGTGGGTTCTATCTTTTCTAATGATAGAGTAGTTGGGTGGTATTATTTCAGAATCTTTTATATGGGGTTTCAACCAAGTTTCAGAGATGGACAAGTTGTCTGGTTTTCTTGTGTGTAAGCCAGGCATGGAGATTAGGGACTTTGTTAGCTATGCTTTGGGCATTTAAAGATGTGAATAATATGGATTTATCTGTTGGGGGGATGGGGAAGGGGCTGGGTTGGGGTATATGTCTCCAGATAGTAGTATGGTAGCTAGATGTAGGATTAGGTTGGAGAGGTGCTTGGTCTGTTTGGAGTCAGGGGTGAGTTTTATTAGATTTGTGAGGGTTTTTTGGGTGCAGAAAGGATAAGATATTTATGAGGGGTAATAAGTTTGTAGGGGAAGAGAAGATGGTGTTGCATAGGGTACAGGTAGGGAGATATTGGTATGCGTGGGTGTGAGAGAGATGGGCTAAGATGGTTAGTTGTTTGAAAGGGTGGTGAGTGGTTAGTGTATGTAGGTTGGGTGAGGTAGTAAATATAGGATATATTAAGAAGTAGTAATAGTTGGGTAGAGTAGAATTGTGGTTTTGAGATCATAGTGAGATATGGTACTAAGAGTAGGTTTGTTGTAACTGACTAAGTTGCAAGGGTCAGAGAGCTGTATGTTTTGGGAGGAGCAGGTGAGACTCTAATTAATAAGGGGTGTTAATGTGTTAACATGCACGTTGCACCCTGTAGCTATCATACAGGCGTGGCTGATGCTCATACTGCTATGTTACTCCTATTTAGGTACCTCTGACGTTCTGCTGCGACAGCAGCCCATTGCAGGTGAGACTGTTATTATTTATCAGGCATCTTAATGCACAGATCTATCTGCCATGTGGCCATTTACCACATGTACACATAATGTATGGTCCTGTCACAATATACAGGTCGGACCTGCAATGCATCACATTGGCTACCCATGTGCAACACTTGCAAACTATGTGAAACACCGATATGATACCTCACAAACTGTCATTACCAGATGTGTGGAGAGCTGTGCATACAATGGTGGAGGTGCTGTTCACTGTAAGGACATGTACTACAGATCAGAACTATACATGTGGGGAATACAAACAATACTACACAGTGAGCTGGAGTATTGCCAGCCCACAGGATTCACTGGTGTAGATCATAGCCCTGCTATGAATGTCACACAATGTGATGTGCTATCTTGACATGTCCATGACATCTAGTGGACTGGCTGCAACAATGCCTAACTATCCTGAAAAACATATCCCACATATCAAACATACCACCCTTTGTCTGCATGACCCTGTCGTCAGTGGAGCATATGACATATATGGGTGTATGTCATATGGGACAACAGCATGTGAAATAGATGCCCGTCACAATAATTTGGCCAACACATGTACAGTCAAAAAGGCACTCCTGTGCAAAAGGCAAATGCATGGCTCATAAGAACACAGAAGAATCCCAAAAAAAGAAAGATCCAGCATACTGTGTATCAATTCACTTTTATTCATTAAAAAACAGACCGGTTTCGGCCGGAAAAATTCCACAGCCTTCTTCAGTGCAAAAGGAAAAAGAAATGGTATTCAATTAAACAATAAATATATTCACCTCAAAGCTTATTGGTCCATCCTAGAATTGTTCATTCAAACCAGGTGGGAACAACCCACCCAGTTTCACAATCCACTTTTTCTCTTTATTATTTAAAATGGAGTGCCATCCAATTTTATTGGATCTGTTGCCCTTTACAATATCAATGATCAAAAATGAGAACCTAGCAGTGGGATGTATAAGTTGGTGTTTATAAAGTGCGTTGGAAGACTTTTTGTTTTTTATATTACTGATATGTTCAGAGATTCTTATTCTAAATGGACAAGAGGTCTGACCAATATAAAAGGCACCACATGAGCATGTAGCTTGATATATTAACCAGTCAGTGCTACAATTTGCAAAAAAATTAATATCATAAACTGCAGAACTATTTCGACTGGAAAATTGTTTAGATTTAACAACCTTGTCAAAGTGGATACAATGTCCACATGGATGACAGCCAACTAATGGATCCCCCATAATAGTGGTTTGTATATATTGAGAAATATGATGGTTAGATCCATGTTTATAATAATTGAAACATGAACCAAGGTTTTTACCTTTCCGGTATGAAAAAATACATCTTTCCGGTATAATTTAAGATAGCTCATCATCATATTGTAATATATTCCAATGCCTATTAACACTTTCAGTTAGATTCACTGTATTTCTGGCATATGTTGTAACCAGCCTGATGGGTTGTGTTGTTGTGACATTATCATCCTTGTACCTCAAGAATTCTTCTCTATTGGTCGAATTGACCAAGTTTCTTGCCTGCAACACATAACCCATACCATATCCCCTGGCTTTGAATCTACTGGTAAGATCCTTCCTGTGATTCTGAAATGAAGAATCATCTGAAAAAATACATTTGGTTCTGATAAATTGTGATTTTGGAATATTGCGGGCTATATGTGGGGGATGGAAACTAGATGCATGCAGAATGGTGTTATATTGGGGATATTTTCTAAATACTTCAGTACCCAATGTATGGTCTGATAATCTGCTGATATTCACATCTAAGAATGTGATACTGTTTAAATCATAATGGATGGTAAATTGTAATCCCCAAGGGTTCTGATTTAAATAAGATATAAATGCATGTAATGTATCAACCTCTCCTTTCCATACCATCCAACAATCATCTAGAAAACGTCTCCAAATATCAATGTGTTCCAAATAAATATTGTTCACTTGATCATAAATCAGATGTTTTTCCACAAAAGCCATAAACAAATCTGCATAAATGGGGGCAAAAGAAGCCCCCATTGCTGTACCCTTAGTTTGTAAATAGCAGGTGTCCTGATAGAAAATACATTACTGCTAAGGACATGTCCTGCTAACTGTACCAAGAATGAGTTGAAATCAGAGTCATATAAGTTGGCCACCTCCAGCCAATATTCAAGCGCCTCCAAACCGGATTCATGTGGGATGTTAGTATATAAAGCGCACACATCAAGTGTGCACATCAGCCAATCAGGTTCTAATTGGCTGTCTGAAATAATTTGCAAAAAATTAGTAGTATCCTGTAATCGAGACCGGACCAAATGTAAAAGGGGCTTGAGATATTTAGTCAGGTAAAGAGATAAAGGTTCCGTGATGTAACCTTTACCTGAAACAATTGGTCTGCCCGGTGGATGTATGGGATCTTTGTGAATTTTAGGCAAAAAGTAGATATATTGGTTGGCCGGGTCCTGAACCATTAGTTGGTGCATAATGCCATTCGTAATAATTGCTTTGTCCCTGGCCTGAACTAAAAAATCATCAACTGATTTTTTAAAATGATGAATGGGATTGATGGGCATCTCAAAATAATATCTACCATCAGACAACTGCCTTTTGGCTTCCTGATCATAATCGTTCCAATTTAATACAACCACAGCTCCACCTTTGTCAGCTGAGATAATAACAATACTCCTATTATTTTGTAGTTCCAGAATAGCTTGTTTTTCTGCAAAATTTACATTGTTTGATTTGTATTGAATCTCTGCCTTGGAAAAATGTAGATCTTTGAGAATGCTGTTCTGGAACTGGTGTACCAAAGGATGCATAGGTGGAGTAAAGAACGATTTATGATATACAAACTTATCATTCATATCATTATTATCATCATTGCCAAAAAACAGTCTTAAATTCAACGTTCTACAAAAAGACATTAGATCTTGATCAAACATTTCTTCAGCCACCATAAAACCCGGAATGAAGGTCAAACCTTTATTGAGTATATACAATTGAGCTGGAGATAGTACAAAATCAGATAAGTTTAAAACATTTTTATTGTGATCTTCCACTAGTTCTGTATAACCATTTTCAACAGACTCTGAATGTTGTCTATGCCTCCTGTGTTTACGTCCCCCCCGCTGGTACCTGGGCCTAAAGGTGCAGATGTTATTGTCCTTTTTGGTGATGGTGAACTTGGTATTGATTGGAATTCATTGTCTGTACAAGAGGAAATGTCCTCAATAGAGGACCCAGTGTCATGACCAGATTTTCTCAATATGGAGTGTGGTCTTTTTCTCTTGGATGTCTGTGACAATGAGGGTGAAATCTCACATGCTTAGAGTTATTTGAAAATGGATTACCTTGCTATTATTTGGCCTTGGATCTTCCTCTCAAACGATCAGTATTAATGATGATGTACCCAATTCTGAATCTGTTTGTATTTCAGCTTTTGGAGGTTTATTCAATCAGCTTCGCATTCTTAGATCTAACATCTGGCATTCCAAATTGTTCAAGGCACACATTGCAAAAGGCATAACCCCTCGGGGTCTGAGAGTACGTATACAACCCCATGTCGGGGTAATAGATTCGGAGCTCAGTGACCAGTGGTCCCAGATACAGCAGCAAGCCAGTATGTCCTTTGTAAAAACTTTATCCAAATATTATGATCTAGTCATTGATAAAGAAATTGATATAGTAACTAGAATGGTGAATGATATCAAACCTTTTGAGGGGGAACCCTACTATAATCAACATCTTAATAAAGTGGCAACAGATTTGAATAATCTGGAAAAACAACTTAAAAGCAGAAAAATCAAAAAATTTAAGAGGGATCAGGGTGATTACCAGCAAGGTAATCCATTTTCAAATAACTCTAAGCATGTGAGATTTACACCCTCATTGTCACAGACATCCAAGAGAAAAAGACCACGCTCCATATTGAGAAAATCTGGTCATGACTCTGGGTCCTTTATTGAGGACATTTCCTCTTGTACAGACAATGAATTCCAATCAATACCAAGTTCACCATCACCAAAAAGGACAATAACATCTGTCCCTTTAGGCCAAGGTACCAGCGGGGGGGACGTAAACACAGGAGGCATAGACAACATTCAGAGTCTGTTGAAAATGGTTATACAGAACTAGTGGAAGATCACAATAAAAATGTTTTAAACTTATCTGATTTTGTACTATCTCCAGCTCAATTGTATATACTCAATAAAGGTTTGACCTTCATTTCGGGTTTTATGGTGCCTGACGAAATGTTTGCTCAAGATCTAATGTCTTTTTGTAGAACGTTGAATTTAAGACTGTTTTTTGGCAATGATGATAATAATTATATGAATGATAAGTTTGTATATCATAAATCATCATTTACTCCACCTATGCATCCTTTGGTACACCAGTTCCAGAATAGCGTTCTCAAAGATCTGCATTTTTCCAAGGCAGAGATTCAATACAAATCAAACAATGTCAATTTTGTGGAAAAACAAGCTATTCTGGAACTACAAAATAATAGGAATATTGTTATTATCTCAGCTGACAAAGGTGGAGCTGTGGTTGTATTAAATTGGAACGATTATGATCAGAAAGCCAAAAGGTAGTTGTCTGACGGTAGATATTATTTTGAGATGCCCATCAATCCCATTCATCGTTATAAAAAAATCAGTTGATGATTTTTTAGTTCAGGCCAGGGACAAAGCAATTATTACGAATGGCATTATACACCAACTAATGGTTCAGGACCCGGCCAACCAATATATCTACTTTTTGCCTAAAATTCACAAAGATCCCATACATCCACCGGGCAGACCAATTGTTTCAGGTAAAGGTTACATCACGGAACCTTTATCTCTTTACCTGACTAAATATCTCAAGCCCCTTTTACATTTGGTCCGGTCTCGATTACAGGATACTACTAATTTTTTGCAAATTATTTCAGACAGCCAATTAGAACCTGATTGGCTGATGTGCACACTTGATGTGTGCGCTTTATATACTAACATCCCACATGAATCCGGTTTGGAGGTGCTTGAATATTGGCTGGAGGTGGCCAACTTATATGACTCTGATTTCAACTCATTCTTGGTACAGTTAGCAGGACATGTCCTTAGCAGTAATGTATTTTTCTAGCAGGACACCTGCTATTTACAAACTAAGAGTACAGCAATGGGGGCTTCTTTTGCCCCCATTTATGCAGATTTGTTTATGGCTTTTGTGGAAAAGCATCTGATTTATGATCAAGTGAACAATATTTATTTGGACCACATTGATATTTGGAGACGTTTTCTAGATGATTGTTGGATGGTATGGAAAGGAGAGGTTGATACATTACATGTATTTATATCTTATTTAAATCAGAACCCTTGGGGATTACAATTTACCATCCATTATGATTTAAACAGTATCACGTTCTTAGATGTGAATATCAACAGATTATCAGACCACACATTGGGTACTGAAGTATTTAGAAAATATCCCCAATATAACACCATTCTGCATGCATCTAGTTTCCATCCTCCACATATAGCCCGCAATATTCCAAAATCACAATTTATCAGAACCAAATGTATTTGTTCAGATGATTCTTCATTTCAGAATCACAGGAAGGATCTTACCAGTAGATTCAAAGCCAGGGGATATGGTATGGGTTATGTGTTGCAGGCAAGTAACTTGGTCAATTCGACCAATAGAGAAGAATTCTTGAGGTACAAGGATGATAATGTCACAACAACACAACCCATCAGGCTGGTTACAACATATGCCAGAAATACAGTGAATCTAACTGAAAGTGTTAATAGGCATTGGAATATATTACAATATGATGATGAGCTATCTTAAATTATACCGGAAAGATGTATTTTTTCATACCGGAAAGGTAAAAACCTTGGTTCATGTTTCAATTATTATAAACATGGATCTAACCATCATATTTCTCAATATATACAAACCACTATTATGGGGGATCCATTAGTTGGCTGTCATCCATGTGGACATTGTATCCACTTTGACAAGGTTGTTAAATCTAAACAATTTTCCAGTCGAAATAGTTCTGCAGTTTATGATATTAATTTTTTTGCAAATTGTAGCACTGGCTGGTTAATATATCAAGCTACATGCTCATGTGGTGCCTTTTATATTGGTCAGACCTCTTGTCCATTTAGAATAAGAATCTCTGAACATATCAGTAATATAAAAAACAAAAAGTCTTCCAACGCACTTTATAAACACCAACTTATACATCCTACTGCTAGGTTCTCATTTTTGATCATTGATATTGTAAAGGGCAACAGATCCAATAAAATTGGATGGCACTCCATTTTAAATAATAAAGAGAAAAAGTGGATTGTGAAACTGGGTGGGTTGTTCCCACCTGGTTTGAATGAACAATTCTAGGACGGACCAATAAACTTTGAGGTGAATATATCTATTATTTAATTGAATACCATTTCATTTTCCTTTTGCACTGAAGAAGGCTGTGGAATTTTTCCGACCGAAACCGGTCTGTTTTTTAAGTGAATAAAAGTGAATTGATACACAGTATGCTGGCTCTTTCTTTTTTGGGATTCAACACATGTACACACATGGCCATGGAGGATGGCCAGAGACATGAAGCAACACACACAGTAGACATGATGTGCTTGTGTGTACACCCTGTCGTACATTGGCTACACATGGTCCAACTATGGCCTTTGTGTAATGGTTATATTGCAGATGTGGAACACTAGACATCCTACAAACCTGTGCACATCTTGTGTAGGCATGACATCAATCCACCATATAAGATGGGTTGAACATCTTGAGTGTGTCACAACATGACAGCAGTCACCTGTACAGTATCCACATCAGCCCACAAATACAGTACATTCCCCTTGCTGGTGTCAGACATCAATGTCATCTTTGCTCCCTGTGTGTGTGTGTGTGTGTGTGTGTGTGTGTGTGTGTGTGTGTGTGTGTGTGTGTGTGTGTGTGTGTGTGTGGTACACAGATGTCATGTGGGACATGGTGTTCCGACGAGTTCGCCATGTCTGGCCATAGTTGCCAGGCTGCAGCAATATGGTTGCAGATGTGCAGGGGTGTCATCCGTATACACTTCAGTAACCTGTGTCACACATTCCACACCATGGTTTAGTGTGTATACACCTCAGTGATGTGGGTCACATTCCACAGTATATATGTATTGTATCTGAACATAGTCATAGCTATGAACTGTCTGTGTCTGTAACTCACACTGTATAGCAATAGAGATGCCTCATGATTCCCTGCAATGGCCATGCACATCAGCTAAATGTGCAGTATATCTGTAGTGCAGACAGACAACACTGCATTGGAACACCATTACCCCACTGTATATTTGACAGGACACCATTGTGTTAAACATGTATGCATGTCATTGCACACGTTAGCAGATCACATCATACTACATGTGATTGTCAAGGTCATATGCCACACATCAGGCAGGTGTACTGTTAACCTGTGCTGGTCTAGATGGTGTAACACAGGGATGTATGCTAACTTCTACTATGAGTGTGTAATTTGCATGCCTTCTGCTATGACACATGCATGCTGTTGTGTGCAACCCAGGGATGTATGATAGCTACCACTATTATTGTCTGTGCTGCATGCCGTTGCTGTATCATATGCATGTTGCATGCCTTCTGTCATATCACATGCACGTTGGGTGCCATAGTGTGTGTGTCTGCATGTGTGTCTGTGTATGTGTCTGTCTGTGTATCTGTGTGTGTGTGTGTGTGTGTGTGTGTGTGTGTGTGTGTGTGTGTGTGTGTGTGTGTGTGTGTCTGTGTGTGTGTGGTATAGATTGTAATGTACAGTTCTTGTCTGCCCCTCACAGGTGATGTAGGTGTGTTCCCTTCCCGTGGCCCATCTGATGTTAGTGTCGCCACAGACACTAGCAGTGATGATGAACGCATGATTGAGGCACAGGCAGGGTTGTCAGGGGCTGAATCTGTGCCATTGGTTGCCATTCCACCTATATCCCCCTCATCCCCGCACACAGATCTCATGCCTACACATACCCCATTACCAGTGGCCATAGAGGAAGGACAGTTAGCGTGTGGTAGCTTGGAACAGGAAATTGTGGGGGCTATGGAAGGTGTGCCTGCCCACCATGGTGTCAGCCAACTGACTGGTGATGCTCCACACAGGCACATGACCATTGCTGCTCGTAGGAGGACCTCTGGCCAACATGACCCTACAAGACAGGGCACAGCAGCTGGTGTCACCAGACACATGTTTCAGGCTGTAATGGAGGCAGAGGCATGTGCTGAATGGCACAACAGAGACGATCAAAGGCTTCAGAGGGCTGCTGTCTGTTCTTTAAACAACAACATCCAGGCAATGGTAAATGCTCAACAGTAGATTGCTGAAGCTTTGGATAGACGATTGGGTGACATGGTTGGAGTCCTTGACCGTGGCATGACAATCCGCAAGCGTAAGCTGTCTGTGTTGGAACATCTAGTAGGGGTGAGGCATTGGGCATGTGGATGTAGGCCTGCTACATCACCTGTTTCAGGTCTACATGAACGAGCTACCGCACATGTCCACTCCCATAGTGGCAGTAGCAGCAGCAGTGCAGCTGGTGCTGTGCTGTCCACACCAAGACACAGCAGGCCACGTCCACATGGCCCTGGACAGTCCCAACAGGGACACAGTTCCAGTGGACAAGTGTCATCAGACAGTACTCAATCTGCACCTCTGCCTGGTAGTGCCTGTGCAACCCCTGGCAGGCACAGGTCACATGGCCATGGCCGGGCACTGTGAATTGTAAAACCTGACCTGTACAGTCTGCAGCTGTCAATAATACCCCTCTGTAGGCCAGACACATGCCAGAACTGTGTGCATACATACACGCACACACCAGAAACATATGTAGGGCACCGCAACACACACATGCATAACATCCACACATGCCCAATTAGATTAAAGGCTCTAACCCACACACATGATGTCATCCAATGGTGCAGCCTAGGCCTTTGACAAACATTATCACCCTGTGCATATGATGATGCTTGTGCTGCATCCCTGATATCCACACCGTCGGTGCAGGGACATGTTCATATGGTCTGATGCACAGGGTGAACAGGCTAGGAAGATAAGTGTAGTTTACAATTGTTGAGTACTGTTGACAGGCAGCAGACATACCATGTACTACAGGTGTGCAATGCATTTCATATTGTTAACAGTATGTGTCTTGTGTAACAACAGTAACTGCATGTTGGTCATGATGTTCTGCTTTCCTCCTTCAGGTCTAATTGCATGCGCCGGTGGAAGTCAGTATTTGCTGTTAGTGTCCCATATGCCAATGTGGACTACTCACAGGTATGTATGAATATACCAGCATGCAACTTGTAGCTGCCACATCACAGTGAGAATGACCCATGTTCCAAACATGTCTACTGATCCAAGAGCATGATAGGTGTGTATTAAGCTACTGTGGCTACAGACGTAACATCCATACTGGGTGACATCACAGGTACAATTACATGGAGTGGTGAGGTAAGAGAGCGGTCTAGCTGATTACAAGGGTAGAGGCCAGTTGGAAGTGCGATGCCTCATTGGGAAGCAGTAATACACGTTCCCATGACAGTATGCCAACACACAACTGCACCCACACACTCAGGTATTGACACACATGTATTCAGTGACACAGTCACACCCACACACTCAGGGATTCACCGACAAAGTAACACACACTCACACACAGTTGCTACTGTTGAGGTGAGGACCCCTGCCTATGTGCAATACATCATTACAGTACTGTGCACCTACATGATGCACCACAATGGATACACATGTACAGGTAGACAGTATGGCCTAAGATCGGGGACATCAACATGGATAGTAGATTGCATCACCTGGATGGGGGGAGGGATCTTATCAGTTCAGTATGGTAACATACATCCTCACTCCAGAGACCAGACAGCCATACACACACACACACACACACACACACACACACACACACACACACACACACACACACACACACACACACACATGCACACATACACACACTGTGGCATTCACTATTGAATATACCTAAGTCACGCACAAACAGATACCTCACATGTGTGAGATACACACCCCTGCCTATGTCCTGCTTTCTACATTGCAGTCTGTACAGATGTGTACACTAGTGTACAGGAGAGTGAGTAACAATTGAGATGAATTCCCCACCATACGTGACATATATGGACACACACGTAACCACACATGCCCGTATTGTGAATAAAACACCTGCCTAGCTAAGGATATGTATGACAGACTTACAGAAATATTGCACACATTACAAAGTGTACTGATGCTTCCTTTGGCAACAGTGCTGATATATACACATGGGAGGTCTTAACTGTTACAGGTGTGAAGTGATTTACCTCCGGTGTCACCCCGACCGCTGCCTATGTTGTCTGTTATGCCCTTCAAGTAACGAAACCATTGCTTAACGGTTACACAGGTTATTATAGGACCACTTGTGACACACTTGTGAGCTGTCCTCAGCAAACATCCATCTGCAAAGATGCCCCACCACTTAGTTATTTCCACACATCTGTCCATACCTGAGGTACATCTTTCTCTACATTCAGCATATCACCATATACAGTTTGCAATGCTGAGGCTGCATTGCAACTGCATGATGTACTAAGATACACGTCACCTGCATACATCAGCAACTGCACATGCATGGTATTTGAATGCACACCACTACATGTACATGTGTGTAGGTCCTGCAATCCTGTCATTTGGGCATGTTTGTAGGCATTGCAATTGATGGACATGTGTAATGACATACATGACACATGGACTGTTGTATGATATGATAGGTGTAATGGGTGACCGCTACAGAGGGAATGTTACCTCTGACAACATTGATATCACACCTTATGTATGGTTAGCATTCAGCAGCCATGGACCTACATTCCATGTGCATGTGTGTAATGGATGTAGCCACCTGTCTGCACAAAGGGCAACAACAGCTATGCTATTTACATGTATGTTGTGTGTGTGTGGCATGTACATATCCAGGGCAGGTACATGTATGTCATATCCAAACATGAGGGTGTTTACTGGTGTACAGCAACAGTCATCTGCTAATGCTGTAAATAACCGGGAGCCCCTGGTATGTGTACAGCTGACCTGGTTACAGACAGTGGTATCATTGCATTGCATAACACATGATGCAACTGTGTCAATACATGGGTACTCTCTACAGTTGATGTAGAGCTTGGTACAATCCACTGGTCAAGGGTCACATGGTGGTGTACTCATATATGTCCTACAACATGTATGGATATGTGTTGGTAGTCTGAGGGCCTGGTGGTGTCTGAGGTTTACAGTCTAGAATGCAGCATTTGACACTGTGTCCTGCACCTGACTCATCTGTGATGCCTTTCATGGGAGTACCGTTCAGTACATGTGAGTGGCCTCTATGTATGTGAGGACACCACCACCTGGAGTGTTCTTTACCTGTGTTATGGCCCCCATGTCTGGTTCTGAGGTTTATGGTGGTAGTGCTAGGTTCTGATGTATATGGTGGTAGTGCTATTGTGCACTACAAAGCCTTCAGCCAGGTGTTCCTCACTGCACAGATGTCAGTACTCCCCATTGTTGGATATACAGTGACCAGCTGTGATTATAGATGCTACACATCTAGCACTGGTTAGCATAACAAAACAATGCAGTTGTCCTCTAGGTGTCATGGTGTTATCCTGTGTTTAGGACATTTGCCTTGGAATGGCACTATATGGGTGAATACAACTTGGGTATTATCCCCACTCACATGTGTCAAAGGCCTGTCTACTGTCAGTCATGTCATCCCAGAATGACAAACACTGGACAACCTCATACTTACAGCAGGACATTGGCTCATTGTGTTGGTCAAGCAGTTGCCACTCCTAGCAAGGGTCATTGTGTTGGTCAAGCAGTTGCCACTCCTAGCAAGACATCACTGTGAGTGGTGGTATTTTGCTTGGTATAGGATGGTACATCTAAGGTGAGGGACAGCAGCAGACGTGTATAAGACCGGTGTCAGATATATGTAGAGCAGCGTTCCTGTTAACAATGACAATTACTAAATCCAGAGTCCATTACAATGTGTTCTTTACATCTAACTGTAATAGCATGGCCACTGTGGCCTTCCGTGTTTAGAATCAGACTGCATCACAGACAGCCCTGTGATACTAAGTGTATGAGCATACCCAATATAACCTTGTGTAGATGGACACATAGTGCATTCCGAACAGCCCTGTGCTACTGTGTGTGAGCATGCCCAGTGACACCTTGTGTCGGTTATGTGCCTCTAGGTGTATGGGCATGGCCATTGTAACCCTGAATAGTGATAGTAGTTGTCCATTCCACTGATGGGCATACTCCAGGTTAGGATGGATTCCTACTTTAAACACACAGGTTCACAGGTATGTACATCTTAATTGCCAGCATCCCTGTTGATGTCCACATTCATAGAAGGTCATAATGACAGCCTTGAAATGTGTACTCTGTGCGGCGTGACTCGTAACTATATAGTATTGTAATAGTGAGCTGTAGATAGGCAGGTGTTCCGTTCCCACCACTGGTGTGTGTGTGTGTGTGTGTGTGTGTGTGTGTGTGTGTGTGTGCGTGTGTGTGTCCCCATCTGCCTGAGGACTGAATAATGCTTTTAGACTGCTCACACTCCATACAATTCCTATACCCACCTTTGGCAAGGCTGATGATGTCACCCACCTACAAATATGCCTTTGGGAGTGCTGTGTCCCAGTAATCTAGGTAGCGCGTTCTGTAACTTCGTAATGCTGTAGTGTAATAAAGTAGTTAGGTCAGTGTTCTAATCCCAGACTTGCCAAGTGTGTGTGTGTGTGTGTGTGTGTGTGTGTGTGTGTGTGTGTGTGTGTTTGTCCTCGTCTGCCTGAGGACTGAATAATGCTTTTAGACTGCTTACACTCCATACCACTCCTATACCCACCTTTGGCAAGGCTGATGATGTCACCCACCTAGAAATACACCTCTGGGAGTACTGTAGCCCAGTAATCTGGGTAGCGCATTCTGTAATTGCGTAATGCTGTAGTCTGCTAAAGTACTTAGGTCAGTGTTCTAATCCCAGACATGCCAAGTGTGTGTGTGTGTGTTTCTGCCTGCGTGAGACAAGTACAGTGCTTTGTAGAGTATGCACTCTCTGTACAAATCACATGACCACCTTTGTCATTCCTGCTGTTGTCACCCACCTAAGTATACACCTGTAGGCCTGCTGCAACCCAGTATTCACTGCAGCGTTTGCTCTAAAAGCACATTGCTGCAGTGTGATACAGTAGGTAGGGGTTTGTATACAGGACATGGCAAGTGTGTGTTTGTCAGTCAGAGTGTGTGTAGAGGTGGCTGTGAGTGTCTTACCATTGGACATGTTGGGGATCAGATTTTGTAGTTTTCCTATATGGTGTCTGTCTTATGACACATTGGCCACCTCATGAGGAGTACAGCTGTCAGTCAGCCACGGGACTGTGTTGGCAAGCCATACCCCTACATCTGGCAAAAGGCCTGGTGAACAAAGTATGCAACCCTACTAGTACCCGGTATTTCTCCCACACCTATGTGCCATGCACAAACAAACTTGCCTAGGATATCCCACTATGTTGCTAGAACCATGCACATTGATGACAGATAGTTTGCATGGTGTGAATGCAGTGGCCTGCAGAGGATATGGCACCCTGTACAGCGATACAATAGGCACATATATGCAGACATTGTGCCTTCCCTATGTTCCACACTGGATGCCTGCAACATATGTGGTGCCATCAAATGTGATCCACAGAGGCCATACAATGCTGTAAACATATGCCCTGTATGGACCAATGCCACTGACACCAGGAAATACCTGTATCATACTATCAATGCAGGTGCAGGGTTGACCTGCTCACTATAAGCAGGTTTTGCCACACCAGGTCAGTATTGGCATATTGGGGGATAACAGGCTGTGTACACATGTGCCTGTCAAACCAGATACACCTGTACATGTCACTGTACAGTATTGTGGGACATGCACATCCCAGGCAATGTCTATGTGAAGGACTATCAAACACAGACATGGCGTGCATTGCAAAGCTATGGCCATACACATTGGTAACCAGGATGTCAGGGCAGATCATGCAGTACCCATCTGTGTGGGACATTGCAGACACTACACCCCTGCACTGCACACCATTGTCAGGTGACACGATGCCCAGGATTATCCCTCACCCAGCCTTGTACAGCCATCTTGCACAGCCAACCACTACACACCCATGAAGCAATGCATACATGCATGCCAGTACTGGCACCTTGTGTCTGCGTGTGGGTTATGATGCTCCCAACCACAGTCACTCCCAGTATAACCCTCGTTGGCATACCAACAGATGTCAAACACTTTCACATGCTCTAGCCCATAGAACCTCCAAATATCCCCTGTGGTCATGTAGTCCTGTGCATTACTGCAGTGTGGCAAACTAAGTAGTTAGGTTGTGTATTTATGGCCCTGGCAAAGAGTGTCAATACGTGTCCATTAGAGAGTGTAGTTGTGGTGACACTGGCATCTGTTCAAGTGGACAGCCATGTGTGCCACACCTAATGTATGTCTACTATATCTCTGTTGCAGATGTCACTCACCTACACACATATATGTTCTTACAGCACAGCAACATGTTGCCTTTGTGGCACATGTAGTAACGCCATGCACATGTAATAGTAATGAATAATCAGTCAGGGGTTTGACCCCTGTACTGTTAGGCATGTGGCAGATGATGCTTAGGGTTAAGTCTCCAAGCCCTTCCCTGGTGTACTTTGCCTGTCCCACCCACACACTCTCTGGTGGATGTGAAGGAGTACACCTGCTCAGCAGCAGCATGTGTATTGTAAATGATGGACATGGTCAGGTGTTGGCCTCTGCACCTATTGCAGTCTTCCTCAAGCTGAATGCATGTGGAACAGCTGTGATGGTGTTCCCATCGCCATTCGCATGATAAACACATTACACTATCTGGGGAAAACATGTTGGTATTTGGCCATGACAGTCGCTGTGAGTGGTACCTGGATGTGGTGTTCTGAAACGGCATCACAGATGATATCTGGATGTACCTCAAACATTATACACAGTGGGAAATAGCCTAACAACAGGAGGGTGATGTGCCACACATGACTACAACATGTAAGTGTAGCTATGCTGCATTGAGACTACTGCCTGTTTAACATGTGTGGGGTAATGGCTATTATGCATGTTTTAATACAGACATAACAGTACTCTGTTCATGAGGGACCCCCATCTGTAGGGCCATCTGTGAACTGGTCAGTGTGTGCAACCATTTGTTTCCTGTGTTACACACTGAACAACACATCTGTGCATAGCAGAAGCATAGTGTGAGGATTGCAGACAGTACATGATGACAAGGATGTGTTACTGCCATCGCATCCCTGACTGGACATGTGTCACATGAAACAGTGGTATAACAAACACTGTCTGGGGTTCCCAGTGATAAGCCAATAATGGGCAACTGTTCATAGCTGCGGTCACACATCTACTACACATTGTAAAGATGGCATACAGTATATATGCATGTGTTGTGCTCCCCCTGCAAATGTATACCATCTGTTGTGTTGGGTTGATGGTGATATCTATGCATACTGTTGTAAGTAATCCTGTATGCTGGTGCCTATCACTAAGCCATATGTGGGTTTAAACTGCAACACCATAGGCTGAATGGGTTGGCAGGTCCTAGCAGAACCTCCTGTCCCACTTCAGATGACCATGGCACCGGGCACTGGCACATCTGGGGCCCAGCCTTGGACATCAGCCTCTGTTGGTTCTGCACCACCTTCTGGTGGTACCACCACTGAGGATGGAGCATGTCCCCCCTGGGAGCAGGAACAGACAGGTACATGTCTGCTGTTGTGCGGTCCTGGACGTGTTGCGTTGGGGGCTCACTAAGGGATTCCAAAGCCAGATACCCAAGCTCAAGGGCGGAGTCACATTTACAGGGTGATGCTGCCCCTCCTGGACAGCTCCCAGCACTGCCTCCTTTGCAGCTGTTTAGGTGCTTTGGCAGCTGCCCATGGCTGGGGACCTCCATCCCACTGTTCCCATGGGCTTGTGAATGCCGAACACCCATCCCTGTCCAGGGTGTATTCCCCCACATGTGTCATATATCAACCCTGTATGCTGTCATGTCTGTGATCCTACCCTACCTATCCTCCATGGCCATACCTACACTCCTTCCCCTACATCCAACCCTAACCTACGGAAACATAAGGCCAATCGGCTCCTAGGACAACATCTGCCCTATATGTAGCTGTCCATTTCACACATGTGCCCACTAAACACATGTAACCCTTGTAATATGCATCACAACATACTCCTGTTATCCTCGCCCCTGTCCCTTGGGTGCACAATCCTGGTATGCACATCACTCATAAATGGTCCAGGTACACATGATGAGGATGACCCCATTGTACACATACTACCGGTCCCTCTATGGTTACCCCATTTACCTTTATCATGATGATGATGTTGCACACAGCACCTTGCAAGAGTACTGTTCACACATAATTATTTAACAGGTACTGTTGTGTTAATGTACATTACATGCACAGAGTGATGTATACAGCCAATATACAACTATTTGCGTGTATGACTGATACATGTCTGTCTGAGGGAGTCTTGAGATCACATAGAACAACACCACTACATAATACAGGCGTCACTGGTGTTTCCCATTTCATTCATTTGTAATGCTTTGTTGCCACATGGTATTTTCCTGATATATCTCTATATATGTATGTACCTATATGCTGGACATAAACACTCACATATACATCTACATGATGGGATACATTCCTATACTGTTGAATGACTGCACTGTATGATATGTTTGTGGTACTGTCCATTGTCTGTATATCTGCCATGGCGTATTGGTAATTCACATTAGCTGTGTGTGCAGGGTCCTGGTTCTAAGCCTTGCAGAGGACGTTTATTTGGTTGCAGGGCAGAACAAGGCCATTGGATACAGAGGGAGTAACGCACATTAAAGCAGTTGGGACCGGGTGTGCATGGGCATGCACAGTGTTAAGCACTGCTGACCTCTGGTTACAGCTTATTACGCTCAGTTAGCCTCTACATTGCTTTACCAGTGCAATACTCGCATACTGGTAGCCAAACAGGCTTACACCCGCTCACTCCCACACTTGCAAATGCACTGACATTGGTGCTTGCATCTGACACTCACATCCCTGGGTGGGAGCGAGGACCACAATATTACCTTGTCATGCCCATTACATCGGACTACATGACTACAGTATCGGGAATGGCTGCCCATTAGGCGACAGCATGGCATTCGACTGTACGGAATTGGCGGCTTGTCCAGTGAATTAATCATATTTGTGTGTTCCTCATACAATCTGCTCCCATCTGGCTGATACATGGGAAACGAGACTCTTCAATACAGACAAGTAATTGGGTTTTGGGAGCCACATTCGTTGGCCAAGTCATGCTACCACATTCCTATTATAGGATTGCCACCTTTTCATAGGTTCATAGGTTCATAGGTTCATACTAGGCTATCTCCCCTAGGGCATTTATAAGCCTAGCCAGAATGTGTTTGGCTTTCGCCACCCATTTTAAATTTATTTTGCTATGCTCTTTTTCGAGGTTAGTATACTGTGCCTCTATCTAACAGTGACACAGAAGTGATACCCGGGGTAAACCTATGATCTCCCATCCACTCATCAAGATTCCTCTTGAAGAGAGTCAATGAGGGACTCTGCCTAACCTGGACTGGGATTTTATTCCAGAGTGAAGGGAGCATCTGGGTTATGAATCTGTCCCTCCAGCATGTCCTATTTATTTCAGTGCTGAGGTTCAAGTCTCTCGAGCGAGTAGCTCGATGGGATTTGGATTTTCTGAGGTGCAGCATGTCCATTAATTCCGGGTTGGACATGGCTTTATACGTCAGGCACAGATCGCCTCTAAACAGGCGGTATGCCACTGAGTAGAGCTGGAGTTTCTTTAACCAGGCAGCATATGGCATCTGTTTGAGCCCTTTGATCCTCTTGGTGAGGTACTTTTGGGGTCTTTCCAGTTGCTGCAGGTGTTTGGTAAGGTACATCCCAAAAGGGGCATTGTACTCAATTATGGGCCTGATGAGGGATGAGTAAAGAGGCACGATGACCTCCCCTGATCTAGATGTGAATCCCTTCATGATTAGGTGGGCTATATAAAATCAAAGTAGTATAAGAAAAACAAATTTTCTCAAAAAGCCGACTAGCTGGAAAACGGCAATAAAGGCTTCGCAGATCCACTGTAGTCCACAATAATCACTTTATTGCTACAACGGTAACACGACAAAATGAATCACATAAAACACACAAGGTAAAATCCAATGTTAAGCGCTTTCATCTGCCGATTGCAGACTTCCTCAGAACATAACACTGTTACAACAGTCTCTGAAATTTAAACTGTATTTGGCGCCAAACCATGCTAATTGTTTTAAAGGCACACCCTTAAATATATTGCACATCTCTATCTTGATATTAAATAATGTATGAATATTATAATTTAACCTAAAAATTACAAGTGGATGATGTTACAACTATTTCTGACTTCTCCTTATTGTAAAACTATAATTAATGAATAATAAATAAATAAATAAATAAATATGATAAATATCATAAATATAATAAATATCATAAAATATATATAAACATTTTTTACCTTATCTAAAAACAACATAAACTCATTACATTATATACATGTGTCTATATACGATTAGCCTAATCATGTATAATTATTACCCCTGATATCCTTATATGTATATATGTACTACTAGTCAATCACATTTTGAGGAAAGGTTTAATACTTATAAAATCATTGAGTCCTGGAGTTCTGGTGGCATCTACTAACATCTGCCACTTACTCTCCTTACAAGCTAGTTTATTTTTCCAATCACCTCCTATTGGATTCAAATACTCCTGATCTATTATAGTAAATGTAAAAAAATGTTGTTCTCCTACTTCTTTAATATGTCTGTACAAAGCATTTTTTGAATCTTTGATTTTAATCCTATAATAATGTTCATATATCCGCTTTTTCAGTTGCCTCTCTGTCTTTCCGATGTAAAACGCTGGGCATGAATTACATTTAGCTAAGTACACCACCTGTTTTGTTCTTGATTTAATATCAAGAGAGAGATGTGCATTATATTTAAGGGTGTGCCTTTAAAACAATTAGCATGGTTTGGCGCCAAATACAGTTTAAATTTCAGAGACTGTTGTAACAGTGTTATGTTCTGAGGAAGTCTGCAATCGGCAGATGAAAGCGCTTAACATTGGATTTTACCTTGTGTGTTTTATGTGATTCATTTTGTCGTGTTACTGTTGTAGCAATAAAGTGATTATTGTGGACTACAGTGGATCTGTGAAGCCTTTATTGCCGTTTTCCAGCTAGTCGGCTTTTTGAGAAAATTTGTTTTTCTTATACTACTTTGGTTTCCTAGTTGCTGTTGCAGGCATGGCTGGTATCGGTGAGGACATGCAGACAAGCCCGGATGTGAACGAACTGACACAGTTACGAGCGGAGGTAACTGGTCTCCATGCTGAGATGAAAAAATTAGCGAACATGTTCCAGAGCTTAATGGAAGCGACCAAACCATCTTTAGATAAGCAAATTGAGCCGGTAAATCATCTTAATACGAGCACACATTGCTGTTCTAAAAAAGAAATTGTGTTAACTGTTGGTACGAGTCTTGACACTGAAATACCAAATGGCCAACCCAGTCCAGAGAATTGTTTATCTGATACTCGGCGTGAGTCTCTGGAAATGCTTCAAACCAAAGACAAGTTCACATTGTCTCCAGATAAAGATTTTACTTTTGACTTTAGCATGTTGCACGATCGTTTGGACTTGGAGAGAAAAGGGGCCAAACCTAAGGCTCATACAGTGCTTAAAACATATGCAATGGCAGGAAGTAAAGACATGGGCACAACAAAAGGTACTTTATCTAAAAAGAATGTTTCAAGCCCCAATAAGAATACTTTACTAAAAGAGACTTTAGACAAAAAGAGTAGTAGAAATAAAGATGTTATAACTGAAAATGATGTATTTAATCAATTTTTAAACAATGATTATGATTTTAATACAGTTTATCAGACACCATGCCCCCAAGTGGTAAGCACAAGTAATTCGCTTAAAGAAATGATTTACAACTTTGGTAAAAAGTTAACACTCATCAAGAATTTAAAGGTTGACAACGCATATCTAAACAAATGTATAAGTATTCAAGTAGTTCCTAAGGGAATTAGATTTTTCAAATTACCCATGGGATTGGTATATAATGACCAAGTTAAGTATGAATTTAATAATTTGTTTGATGAATTTGGGTTTAAATATATGAATTTATTAATGCAACATAATGATGAGAAAATGTCAACTCTCATTCATGAAGTGGAAATAATCAATCACAGTATATTATTACACAATGAATTTAATTCATGGAAGGAACTGTACAATAAGCAATTTTATCTAGCTGACAAACAGGCACAGAGTGTATTTAATAGAAAATATGGCAAGCTAGATAGGGATGTGGAAGCATATAGGGCCAACAAAGCTTATATTTGGCCTCAAGAAAGGAAGCTAACACAAATAGATAGGAAGTACAGTGAGAGGGAAATGAGAGATGAACATAAAGAAAATTTTCAGGGAGGAAGATTTCACCCAAACTTCAGGAAAAATCCATATCATTACAACAAATTCAACAAGAAATTTTAAATGATGAAAAAGTAGTGGAGATTGCTACACGGGAAAGGGAAGTTTTAAGTGAAAATGACAATTTGTCCCTAGGTGAAACTATATTAGATCAAGCTCAGCACACTATATCCAATACTATGCAGATTATGAGTACTTTTAATGGTTTTAATGTGTTTAATTATTCAGATTTTATTGTTAAAGAAGAATTCTACAACTTGTTAGCCAAAGGCATGAAGTTCATACCCAATTCTAGATTTAGACTAGTCGACAGTATTAAAGATGTCAAGTTGTTTTGTAGAAAGTTGAATTTAGCCTTGCAATTCAATACAACTGAACAAGGTAGATCCCATTCTGAAGGGACGTTAAAGAAAAAGAGTAGTTATATTCCACCTAGTAACCCTACTGTCAGTCACTATGAGAATTTGGTTTGTAATGACATTTACAAATTTAATAAGTATGCCATAAGAAACAATCAACAGTGTCATGTAGTCAAGGACAATTTAAGTACAGAAGAAAGAGAATGTTTGAATAAATTAATCAAGAATTCTGACATTAGAATAATGAAACCAGACAAGAGGGGAGGGGTGGTTATTTATCCGTTTCATGAATATAAAGCTGCTATACATAAAATATTATATGATTCAGGGAATTATGAAGTTATATCTATGAACCAAGCACACATTGGATATAGACGTATAGATTTATCCATTGAAGAATATCTATTAGATAATAGAATTACCAAGGAAGTGTATGACTTTATACGGATAGAATTTCCTACGATGGCACATATAGTGGGCATTCCTAAGGTCCACAAATCAATTTCCAATCCACCCTTCAGACCCATTATTTCTGGATCTAAATCCAAAACCTTTAATATTGGTTATACTATAGACAGGTGGGTTAAACACATATATAGTAATATCCCACATTTGATGATAGACTCATGGGATTTTTTGAGTAAATTAATTCCATCGGTTTGTAATACAGAATATATTTTTGTGACGATAGATGTCTGTGATTTGTTTTCATGTATTCTGAAAGAAGAAGGCTTAGACTTTTTTTGTAATAGTCTGAGAACTTATTCGAATTTAAGTTGGGAAAGAATTGTTCTTATTTTAGATATGATGTCTCTGATATTGGACCATAACTACATATCATTTGAAGGAGAAGTTTTTAGACAGAATAAAGGAGTGGCAATGGGTGCGTCTTGCGCACCCATTTTTGCCAATTTAGTCATGTTAGACTGGGAGAATACATATGTTTTTAATAGTGTATATAAAGATAATATAATGTTTTATGCTAGATTTTTAGACAATATTTTTGTTTTATGGAAGGGTGATAAGGAAGATATAGTGAAGTTTATAGAATATATCAACACTACTACAGAGTTTTTAAAGTTTACCTTTAATATTAGTGAAAGTGGTATTTCGTATTTGGACACCTTTATATATAAGACGGCAGATGGATTTGCATCCAAGGTGTATAGAAAGACAACCTTTTCTAATGACTATATATATTTCACCAGTAATCACCCAAGACACATTTTCAAGAATATTGTCAAAGGTCAATGTATAAGGGGAGCCAGAATGTCATCTACGAAAATAGATATGGAAAATGAGATGAATCTTATTTATCAATTATTTAAGGATAGAGGTTATCCTAAAGATTTATTGGAAGATACTATTAAGTTTGTTAGCTCCCAGTGGAATCAAAAATATATACCCTTAATGGGTAAACATGATGTCAAACAAACTAAGATCAATGAAAATACATATAAGGAAGGAAGAGTATGTGTCTTAACTTATTCCCCACACGTCAATTATATTAAGGATATAGTGGTTAAATATTGGGACATTATCACAGTCACAGAAGACACCAGAGAAAAGTTAGGTACATCGCCGACTATAGTATATAGGACAGCACCCAATATTAACAAACTTTTGGAGAAGGCTGGCAGTCAAGGGAAGACTAAGAAGAATATAGAAACATATACTAAGAAATGTGGAAATTGTAAACAATGCCAATATATCAACACTTCACCACATATTAAGTTAGAAGATGTGAATCACACCAAAATTAAGAGTAGGGGAGGGTATTGTTTTACAAAACAGGTGGTGTACTTAGCTAAATGTAATTCATGCCCAGCGTTTTACATCGGAAAGACAGAGAGGCAACTGAAAAAGCGGATATATGAACATTATTATAGGATTAAAATCAAAGATTCAAAAAATGCTTTGTACAGACATATTAAAGAAGTAGGAGAACAACATTTTTTTACATTTACTATAATAGATCAGGAGTATTTGAATCCAATAGGAGGTGATTGGAAAAATAAACTAGCTTGTAAGGAGAGTAAGTGGCAGATGTTAGTAGATGCCACCAGAACTCCAGGACTCAATGATTTTATAAGTATTAAACCTTTCCTCAAAATGTGATTGACTAGTAGTACATATATACATATAAGGATATCAGGGGTAATAATTATACATGATTAGGCTAATCGTATATAGACACATGTATATAATGTAATGAGTTTATGTTGTTTTTAGATAAGGTAAAAAATATTTATATATATTTTATGATATTTATTATATTTATGATATTTATCATATTTATTTATGGATTATTCATTAATTATAGTTTTACAATAAGGAGAAGTCAGAAATAGTTGTAACATCATCCACTTGTAATTTTTAGGTTAAATTATAATATTCATACATTATTTAATATCAAGAGAGAGATGTGCAATATATTTAAGGGTGTGCCTTTAAAACAATTAGCATGGTTTGGCGCCAAATACAGTTAACATTTCAGAGACTGTTGTAACAGTGTTATGTTCTGAGGAAGTCTGCAATCGGCAGATGAAAGCGCTTAACATTGGATTTTACCTTGTGTGTTTTATGTGATTCATTTTGTCATGTTACCGTTGTAGCAATAAAGTGATTATTGTGGACTATATAAAATGTTTTTCTAACCACTTTGGCCACGTGGTTGTCAAATGAGAGATTGCTATCAACTTGGGTCCCCAGGTCCCTAATTACTTCTTCTGTACTTAATGGATTTCCACCTATGTGGTAATTTGTGGGCACTTTGTTTTTGCCAAAGGGGATGACTATACACTTTTTGGCATTTAGCTTGAGGCCATGGCACTGGCACCAGTTGTCTGTTTCTATGAGGCCCTTTTGAAGGATGCTTGTGTTGGCTGGAGAGTCGATTATGGCACCCAGTTTGCAGTCATCTGCGAACTTGGTCAGCCACAGTCCTTCCGTGTTGGCCTGTATCTCCGAGAAATATATACCGAACAAGAGAGGTCCCAGGACTGAGCCTTGTGGGACACCACTTGTAACTGGTTTGGAGTCTGACATGGCTCCAGCAATTCTAACCATGTGGGTTCTGTCCTTGAGCCAGTTTGCAATCCATCTAGTGACATAGGGGTTTATATTTAAGCTGGTGAGCTTATATATAATGCCCGAGTGGGGTATTGTATCGAAGGCTTTTGCGAGGTCCAGGTAGGCTGTGTGGACCACCTTCCCCTCGTCAATGGCCTTGGTGACTGTTTCAAAGAAATCAACCAGGTTTAAGAGGCAGGATCTGCCCTTAACAAAGCCGAACTGGGTAGGATCCAGTGTTTGTAGGTCCCCAATATCTTTATTTATGAGGTCCATGATGATCCTTTCCATAGCTTTGCAGACCAAGCTAGTCAGGCTTATGGGGCGATAGTTTCCAGGATCCGTTGAGGCACCACCTTTATGGAGAGGGACCACTGTTGCTGTACACCACTCTTTGGGCACATATCCTGTAGTAAGGCTGAGACTGAACAGTAGTTTTATGTTTGGGTTTAGCTCTTCTTTGAGTTCATGTAGGATGCAGCCCAGGACACCATCTGGTCCCATTGATGCTGTGTTTTTTGCTTTGGAGAGGGCGGCTCTTACCTGAGCATCTGAGATGTCAGGGGGGCAGCACTCTGCTGGGATAGATATTTGCCCTTTGGTGGGAGGGGAGAAGTTTGCGCTGAACCAGTCAGCTAGGATGTTGGCAATGTCTGTGGGTTCGGTGTATTTTTTGTCATTTTGGACTAATTCTGAGCATATCTGGGAATTACCACCCAGGTTCCTAACATAACTAAAGAAAGCCTTGTGATTATCCTTAGTGTCCTGTGCAATTTTTCTCTCAAAGCTGGCCTTAGACAATTTTATGTGTGCCCGTAGTTTTTGCTAATACTGATCAGTGATGCCTTCCCTTTTGGGATTTTGCTTTATCATTTAGTAGCTTCCTCCTTCTATTGTATAGTTTGTTTATGGCTGGGGTCCACCAGACAGGATGTCTGCCTTTGGAGGATTGGGTCTTGGTTTTATTTGGGATCGATGATCCATGCATTCCTGAAGGTGTTCATAGAATGCGTTTATAAAGGATTCTGTGGTCTGGGCTGTATTTTCCACAGGCTCGGGGGCTTTGAAGGATTCCACCTCAGTTTTGAGGAGTGTAAAATTTGCTTTAGAGAAGTTTTTCACTGTGGTTTTCTGGGCAGGGGTGGGGTCGGGATGTGAATATCCAGTGAGATTAGTTTATGGTCTGATCTTACCAGTGAGGGATACACTTCTGGTCTGGAGCATAGAGTCCCCATGTTGGTGATGATCAGGTCCAGTATGTTTTCCCCTCTTGTGGGAGTGGTAACAAGTTGTTCCATAGCATTTGAGTTTATAAATTCTAGGAACCTTTGGGCTAGGGTGTTGGAGCTAGAGTAATGCTCCCAGTCTATGTTTGGGTAGTTGAAGTCGCCCAATATAATGGTGTTTGGAGAGACCTTCATATTTTCCAGTGTTCTCAGGAAGGCCGAGTGGGGTTCCTGGGTTTGGGAGGGTGGTCTGTAGCAGGCTATAAACTGGAAGGCAGTTTTACCCACTGTTAGTTGCACATGGATAGTCTCTGATGCTTCGTGCTTTGCCACCAACCTGGAGGTGTGGGTATCTTTGATGAATATCGATACTCCCCTCCTTTGTGGTTCGTCCAAGTTTTGGGGCGAAAAGCATGGTATGAGGTATAACCTGGTAGTGCTGGGGTGCTCTCAGAACCCTGAACCAGGTTTCTGTTACTGCACAGATATCGATGTTCTCCATGCTAAGGAGAGTTTCGAGTGCGTGCATCTTGAGGTTTAGACTTCTGGCATTGAGTAGCATTACTCTTAGTTTCTTATCCCTTGTGATACCTATGGAGGTGGGTTTGTCTTTTGAGCCTTGCCTAAAAAAGGCACTATGGGGGTAGCAAGAGCCTTTGCCAATATCCGAAGCCCAGGGGTGACAGGTGCAAGCCGTCCCTAGCTAGCATCGTGGCTTGTCGAGCATATCATCCCAAGCTGACAGGCATTGGATCCCCTTTGAATGACACCAGTACTTAAGCCAATTGTTGAAATTGATCATCTTGTCTTCATATTGTGGCATCATTCTTGGTGAGGGTAAGATGCTACTCAAGGTCAGGGTCATACCGGCCTGGGCTACATGCTCAGAGAGCTCCTTTATGTCTCTTTTCATGTAGTCCAGGGAGGTACATCTCAGGTCATTCACACCAGCATGGACAATGACTGAGTCATATTTGTACTTGCCTTGGAGTGACCTGGGTGCTTGTGTTATGTGGCGGATCCTAGCACCCGACAGGCTGCTCACCGTGACCCTCTCCTTGTTCAGTTCAATTGGCCAAGGTGGGACTTTAGGGTTAACACCTGTCCCACTTTGTGAGGGGACAGTCCCTCTTTAAGCAGTTGTGTCCTACGAAAATAATCAAGACGCAGCAAATGTCCTGAGATTACTGGACAAAATCATATCCTATGTTTCTTTAATAGTTGCATAAAACAGTTATTTTATATATGAAACCTCTCTATGTTATGTGCAGTAGCATAAGCAACTAGAATAAGCTTTTATTTGTGCAAATAAGTAAAATTCTGTACTATGCATGGCTGTAGTTATGTTTTGTCCTGGAAAATCTGACATTTCTACAGAACATGTCCCACTTTGGGCATTTGAAAAGATGGCAACCCTATAGGACTTTCATGTAGAGATGTCAGATTTTGCAGGGCAGCACATACCCACAGCCAGTAGAAAGGAGAGTACTTCACTGTTTTGCCTAAATAAAAGGTTATTCTTGTAGCATTTTAGTTGCTTATACTGTTTCTTATAACATTTAGGTGTTTCAGATACAAAATAATTGTTTTATGCAACTACTACAGACAATATAGGAAATCTTTGTCCTAAATCACAGGACATTTGCCATAATTACAATTATTTTGCAGGACACAACTGGCCAAAGGGGAGTGTCCCTCGCAAAGGTGGACAGGTGGTAACCCCAACCCTATTATTCTATCATCTTTCTAAGGTAGTCGGCGGAATATGCACTTTCTCACGCTAGCAGACCTCTCATACGAATGGGGAAGAATGAACACTGAATCAGGGACACTGCATGACAACCTCAGGGACACAGATAGAAGTTTGGTGCTATTAACCTGACACATTGACAGACCCAGAGCATATGTATTCATACACATTGTCTGAGGTACATGCTGTTTATGACTTTTACATGTTGTCATTATTTATTACGTGTATTCCGCCACCTTTCCTCCTAATATCACTAGTTCTAGGAGGGTTTAGTTGGGACAGATTTAGATTCTGATTCGTAATCATGGATGTCCCTGGTAATCAGTGACAGTTCAATGATATGGTCCCTATGTGTTCCCCCAATGGTTTACGGACTATCCAGTGGATGTGCTCTTAAGGTTTGGGAGGTATGGGCATCTGCTATGCCCACATCGGAATATTACTTATATCCACGGGGCGGTCCTAATA